>NC_056744.1:914528471-914608471 GCF_019279795.1 Protopterus annectens | reverse complement strand
TTTGTCCTCTCCCAAATTATTTTTTTTTTTTGTCCAGAATGCTTGCGCAAAGAGTTTGAGAGGTATGACTTCAAGCACAGTGGTTGCTGATAAGAACTAGGTTCAGGTCTATGTTGTCTTTTTCAAGAGGCATGCATAATTGGTGGGAGTAAGGTACCCAGCAACCACCAGAGCATGTGTTGCTTCTGCAAAACCTAGATGGCATTTGGCAATATCTGGCCTCACTGATCAAAGGGGTTTCTGTGGCAGAAATCAATCACATATATTTATTAAAACATGAAAATATCAAATCTTGGGCAAGCTAGATGTAATTCTTGGAGTCAGCAGTGGCTATAACTTAGATCATCCTACAGGAAATGTAGGCAGTCTTGATGGAGCAACAGATGACAATTCATACCCTTCAGTATAAAGTGTTTGAACTGGAAAATCACTCAAAAATAATTAGTCTTCACTTGGTTGGTGGGAGTGAAGGTCTAGAGGGAAGGGTGCATTAAAGTTTCACAGGGAACACCTCCTTTAAGCACTTAAGTTGCCCACTATAATAACCCCTGAACATGCTCAACACTCCCTAAAGTCTCCACCATCCCTATCACAAGACAAACAACTAATCAGGCTGTTAATCTCCTGACTACTGAACAACAGAAGTTGGTATTTGCTAGATTTTGGCAATATAAAAAGCAAAACGTTTAATTTATGTAATCAAAAAGTGTAACTTTTTCAAGACTTTTCTAAAGAAATAATGATTTACAGAAGAGCTTTAGTTATCATGAAATCTTTATGCTACCACTATTAATCCCTACTAATTTCAAGCACATTGTCAGTTTACAAATAAAATGGAAAGAACAGATACGAATATTTTAATCATCTGATGCTGTCTTGACATCTTTATCATCTGTGTAGAAAAGATGAGGAACTTATCAATGGAAGCAGGTGCTATAGAGATGGAGGTGCAGGCCCATCATTTCAGATTGCCAGGCAGCAAAGATGCACAGTGCTGGGCAAATCTGTAGCAGGCAATGTGACCACAATTCAACTGCTCATGAGAGATAACTGAATAAGAGTACCTGAGCCAAACCAAAACAGTAC
The DNA here is from genome assembly GCF_019279795.1 of Protopterus annectens. Classification (NCBI taxonomy): domain Eukaryota; kingdom Metazoa; phylum Chordata; order Ceratodontiformes; family Protopteridae; genus Protopterus; species Protopterus annectens. The sequence continues at coordinate 914,607,385 of NC_056744.1, read as the reverse complement.
AAAGCCAAAAGTCAGACTAAAGTAAGTTGTTGTTTCTTTTTACCACAACCATGGTGCATTTACTCCATGGAAATACAAAACCCAGCAATAGTGCTAACCATCTAAATGTGGTAAGATATACATTAGGTCATGTTTTTGGACAGCATTGATCTTCAGCCTAGCAAACTAAAAGTTAAACAATTTACCATTTGCTGTGCTGTGCAGTAGTTGTATGTTTGATTTAGATACATAAAGTTAAATACCCTGAAAGGAATAATAGAACTGGGGTGTAAGGATTATTGTGTCTGTTATTTAAAAAATGTCTTTTTCTGGTTTAAGCACTTGGGCTTCAGACTAGTTATTTTACATTAAGAAGGTTTGTGGTCTACACTCTTGTGGGAAAAGAGGGTACCATGTGCCCTTCTGAGCTGGGAATTGCTGGTGAAGGCTTATTGTGCCTGTTATTCTAAGTGTCTTTGTTATGGTCTGTGGTCTGCACTCTTGTGGCATTACTGTCTAGATATTTTTTCACTGCTAGAGCATCTAGTTTGCTCATGTCTAAGCGTTGCTCATCAAGTTGCTTGTCTTACTGACTTGTTCCATATTTCATTTTTTTCTCACTCTTCCCTTATAGATCAGTGGCCATGGATATGGAGTTTCCAACTCTCTCTGTGGCCAGTCTGGTTGAGATGGGTATTCTGAGGTATTGTAGCAATTGCTTTATGTACACTGACAACCTACTTATTCTTAATAAAACCGATTTCTTATGCAAGAGGTATAAATACACTTTAATGCTGGAGGCAAAACTCTCTCACACAACCAAAACTAATCACATAGAGGCTGTCAGTGACACTTGCACCACACCTATGGCACAGGGTAAAGACCCTACATATAAAACTACTTATGCTGAGGCACTTACAGGTAACCTTCCTAAAACACTAAGACCTCTTGCATAGCACAATCAAAGGAAGAGACTTCAGCCATCATGTAAACAGTCTGTTAAAACACCACCCAGTGCTGTACATAGTAACACTGTATCCAGTGCCTCCACTGCTAAGCCCTTAAGGCAAACTAGCACACAGCCAAATTTTCTGGTCATTGGTGATTCTATAGTGAAGTACATCAATGTCCCCCTCACCAGACTGACTAAAGAGAGAGTCACAGTTATCTGCCTTTCTGAGGCTTGGATCTGTTAAGTCACACAGGCACTCAGGTTATTGAACTACAGGTACCAGTATGATTGGACGCAGGACATCATTATTCTTTTGGGAAAACTTGGCTAGGGTTAGAAAGACCCCCCCCCAAGGTTGTTAGCCTAGTAACAGTCTATGACTCTATGAATATATGAAGCATGACTGGATAGTCACAGGAATTAGACTATGTCTCAAATTGTTAAGGTAGCTAGTGCTATCCAATATATTTTATCCTTCAACCCTCTAAGGGAAGTTTAAACTGTATAACTCAGATTGGTCGTGGCATCTGCAGGTAAGACATGCTGCTGAGTCTTCACCTTGGATACAGGTGGTTATTCAGAATATGCAATCATTGGCATACTCAGTAGGGGATAGGGCCTTCAAAATAAATAACCCCATGCAGTGGATAGTAAAACAATGATATTGTGCCTTGTTTGTGCTGATAACTGATGCAACACACAGTCACCTTAAATAATAGAGAGAATATTACAAGGATGGCAGTGATGACAAAGCACAGCCATTTATTGATCTGTACATCCAGTCATATGGAGCACTAGTTAAAGTTCCTTTTAATGGATATTAGATCCAGATCCAAGACAAAAATCATAACCTAGAAGTGAGATGATGCATATTATATATTTAGAACTATCTCTCCTAACATAAAACATAAATTATGGACTTTAAATAAGTGAATCAAATTTGGTAAGCAATGATTGCTACAGCCTGATGAAATCTACTATGTTCTGCATTAAAGCACTTCTTTGAAGTAAAGGCCGACGTCATGGGCCTCTAGCTGATGAAGTTTGCAAAAGATTGCATACTAGGTGCAATCATAAAATATCCAAAGACACAAATGCTCTCTGCCTGTCAGAGACCTATAAATGGTGACAGAGTCATGGTTTAAAATTCAATAACAAGAATGTGTAATAGTATCCTTTGGGAAGACAGCTACCCCAGGAAACTACCAGATAAGAGTACAGCCAGTGGTCTGTGATTGGGAACACGTGTAGACAGTAACCTTGGACCATTATCTATCTGTCGTAGAAAGGAGATCATTCTATATTGCACAACTTTCAAGAAAAGGGTGTGTCATTTAGGTGCAATGATGTCATTGCTCTGGTGTACATGGCCTTCATCAGACCAATCACTGAGTACAACACCCCTCTGGTATGTACCTGAACAGGCATGTGCAACTAGTGATATGTTTGAGGGTATTTCCAGAGGGGTTGCTGGGGAGTGGAGAGGGGATTGGAGATGAATTTGTCAGATTAGATTTGCTATACCTTTTGACTCAGTGTAGGTGGCTCAATTTTCAATTAGTTCTGCACATTTATGTCTACTGTATTTGAGGTTACAGACATAGCTAAAGCCAGTCCTATGATTGTCTTTGGCCTGGTGGCTATTTTTACCAAAGATTTCCTTTGGTAGTCTTGATTTGTCCTTTCAGTTGCTAATTTAGATTAATAATAGATATTTTTACCCTGCTGGGCATTGCAGTTCCTTATTTTTGTCATGGCTTTCATCCTTCTGTTGTACAACCTATTTATATAGGGATTCTACTAAGGTGATTTGTTTTTTGTGTTTGTTTTGTTTATTCCTGGTAGGCACAGCTGTCTCTATGCATCTATTGACATTATTGTAAAGGATCTCTGTAAACAGTTCTGTATAGGCACCAGTGCTCTCAGGGCTTTTGGGGGTACTTGACATTTTAGCAAGTTGTAAGTTAATTGTTGGATAATTGCCTTAGAACAGTTCCTATTGTTCCAGGGTTAGCAGGGGTCCCAAGTTTTATTTATATTCCACTGGAAGCATCTTTGTGGTCTGACCTCACTAGAGAGAACATTACTGTAGGAGGTACCTGGCAGGACCACTAGAATCACTATTTAACAGTACTCTGCACTCAAGTTTCATGACAAGTGCATGGAGGACTACATCTGTCATCTTTCTGCACAAGGATGGGCCCTCTTTGGACCCAGGTTACTACAGACCCATAAGTCTGAGTAGTCTCATATGTAAAGCCATGAAAAAGTTATCATAGAAATGATAAACAATGACACAGGAAACCCTCAGACTCTGAATCCAACCTAGTTTGGTTTCATCAAGGTCAGCTCATGCCTACTCAACCTGGTGGGCTTCTTTGAGAAGTTTACCAAAGCAATGGATGAGGGCAATACAGTATATACTGCCTACCTTGACCTGACCAAAGCATTTGACACAATATCCTACTCAGGCATTGCAAACAAACTCATGAAATCAGATATAAACTCCTATGTCACCTACTGGATAGCCAGCTGGCTCAAAGATTGAATCTAAGGAGCTAGTATAGAAGAGTCTACCATTAAAAAACTGGAGTGTCCACAGAGATTCCTCACAAAAAGAATACAGGGCATAAACAACACAGACTGGATAAAAAAAAAAACACCTCTATACTCTGCCGCCTACGGACTGCTTAAAGGTAATCTATGCTTAGCCTACAAAGCATCCTCTGATCTCACTCTGATGGACCTGTTGCACATTTGCAAAATAAATAGTTTCAGAATTACCTGATCTAAGGACCTAACAACATATAAATAGGATATGTTGGAGGGACAGGTATGTGCCTCAGTGACTGCCTCTTTTCTGGAACAGCCTTTTATAACCCAATTCAAAAGCCAATTGGGCTAGTGGATGGGGAATCAGACATTTATACCTGGTCTGGCACCTATGTCTTTGTTAGACAGAGACAGCCTGTAAATGCTTGACAACCAATCCCCAAGCCTGCATATACCCATTAAAATAAACTTTGGTTATCAAAACTTGTCAGATACATTCAGAAAGCATGGCTAGGGTTAAAATAGGCCCCTGGGTTTGTTAACCTAGTAAACACCTATGAAGTCATACTTTTGTATTTCTGTAAATCATTTAACATTCCCTCCCTAATTCTCTTAACCTCCCACATAACTTCCTTTTCACCTGTTTTCTTGACACACGTTCCACATGCCTAACCACTAAATCCATAAACTCTTCATGTGTACACTTCTCCTGCCCTTCTTCATCTTTCATTATTCATATTATACCTTCCTCATATCTTAAATATTTTGCCAAAAAGGGGACACCTCTTCCTTTTTCATCTTCAGATATTACTGCTGTTTATGGAATTAATTTATTTTTTCTTATCTTCATACCTTTTTCTTTCTTCTTCCAGGAATGGTAAACTATCTTCTAATATCCTTCCCATATTCTTTAATATCTTCCTATAATTTCTCTTTTGTTCTTTCTTTCTTCCTTTTCAACTTCTAAATATACTTTCATATGCTCCTTTTTAAAAGCCTACCATCATTCTGACCAGACCTACACAATTCCCTCATTGTTGCACAATCATTTCATAACTGCTCTAGTGTCTCCTCAAATAACTTATCTAGGAAATCCCATGTCATCTTTATTCATTTCCCTTATTGCACAAAACAGTTCTCTCCTATCTCTACCAAAAATTCCATATGATCTGAAAATCATGTACAAATAATTGCTAAATCAACTTCATTTAATTTTTTATGCAAAACAGAATAATTTATGTTGTCAGTTTTGTCCTATAATACATTTATTCCATCTTTACCCACATACATTTGTCCCACTTAGAATACTTCTTGAAATGTTTTGACATCTTTTCTCCTTCTTTCTCACCCTCAAATCACAGTTTAAACCTCATCAGTATTATAGAAACATTAACTAATGCACATGGAACTATTTTTTCAAACACATCTTCTCTGTTTTGCCAGAGCATTTGTGTTTACACCAATTACTCTGTACATATCACTTTTAATTACTAAATTTCTAAATTATTTACTAAATCGAGAATAACTATTCCTGACACTGCACAGGTATACTGTCTGATTTTACTAATATGGCTGAGCATGCCTTCACTCCAAAATACCAAATATTCTTGTTCCACATTGCTTTTCCATTTGCATTCTCACGTTGCCTAATCTATTGTGCCCAGCAAGATTACCATATGCTGATACTGCTTTCTGCACCATTCCAGTGCACAAAATCTCTGTATGTTATTTTTGTACTATTGGCATTAACTAATGGAATCTTTACATTCCTCTATTCTCTAATTTTTAACTTTAGGAGATTTTTTTTTATTTTGGTCTTTCTCACTTTCAGTCTTTCTCAATTGATTTATTTTTGTATTGTTTTATTCTTTTTCTTCCAAGTCCCCATATGATATAATTTCATCATCCAATAAATCAAATCTATTTTCTGTTCTAACTTCCCTCTTGAATACCTACCTACATTTCATCCACCCTGTTACGTTACTTCTCCTTCTTTGCCAGTATTGCTTCCTTCCATTTCCATCGTAAGCCAGCTTAGCTTTCACCACTCATTATTCCAGCATGTCCTTCACTGCCCCTGTTATCCTTTCCATTTCCGTTAATTTGTTCACGGTCCTCCTTATAATTAAGCCAAAAATGATAATCTGTTTGCGTTTTTTACATTCCCTAGTATAATTTTTATCTTATGCCCCTTCTAACTACTTTGATAATGTAATTCCTAGATAACAGGGTGTGCTGTGGACTGAACTAGAAAAGATGCAAACAAGTAAATACTGCTTTGCTATTGCTTATTTTAAGAAACTTTGGAGCTGATGCAGTTGCTTTGATCTTCTAACTGAAATAAGCCCAAAAAGCAATATGAAAGCAGATGTTTTAAATTACATAGTAAGTGTCTAGACTAGGAGGGTACAGGTAACAATGAAGGCAGGGATGTCTTGTTCATGAAATAAAGGGAATCAAGAGAAGATAATATTAACAAAAAGCTCAAGAAAGGAAAAGCAGGGTGATAAGAGAAGGGAGAAGGTTTTTTTGAATGGAAAATTTTAACTTAGCCGTGATGTTTTCTTGGCAGGAGAGGCTAAGAGGACAAGGAAAAGATGCTGTGATGTTATATACATATTTTATGGAAATAATGTTGAACAGGTCAGCAGAATGTTTAAGGAAATGAGTGGAGTTGCAGAATGCAGATTGAAAGAAGGAACTTGACAGATTTAGAGGGGAATTCTTGTGGGTGTAGAGTGTAGTGTTACCATATGGTAAAACGTATGAGGTGGTGCTTACCAGTTTGTGTGCAAGTGTATATGTGCTGGGGTTCAAGTAGGGGTTAGGTAAAGGGGTATATATGTGATTACATTTCTTTTGGTCAAATGCTTATGTGATCCGCAAATTGAATTGTCATCACATTTGTGTGTGTGTGTGTGTGTGTGTGTGTGTGTGTGTGTGTGTGTGTGTGTGTGTGTGTGTGTGTGTGTGTGTGTGTGCATGCACATGTGGAGTTACTGTAGGGGCGAGGATAGGTTTAATCAATTTAATTTCTCAAAGTCTTTTGGGTTTCTAGTACCATGATCAGAATGAACCTCATTCATAAGTCAAAGTATGATTAAACGTCATGATATTAATATTGTTTCAGTCTTTGATGTTAGTCAAAAGTGCCTTTCACAGTACCCACAAATTCAGTTATTACAATGCTTCTTGTTGGGAAAACCAGAACAAGCAGAACAGATTGCTTTGCAACAGAGAAAAACATCAGTAAATAGTTAACAAAAAGTAAAAATAGCAAAAAGAGCTTAGTAAACAATGAAAACAGCAATAAAATCAGATTTAACGCACATAGTAGGAGAGGCAATTGCAGTACAGCAGTGTAGATTAGTACACAGAATACAAATACAGTATTAAAGTAGGTGGCAGGCAATAAAAATTCCAGTAAATAGTATAAATAAGCAAAAAAAAAAAGTAACATTTTTTTTTTGAAAGCTCAGAAGCTTGTAGTTGTCTGGTATCTCATCTCAGAGTTGTGGTTGGTAGCCCACCTCAGTTCAGCTTGGTACAAACAAGCAGAAACCTGCAAAAAAAAGCAAGACTTAAATACCAGAAGCTAAAAACCTAGAAAAACTGTAAAAAGGTTCAAAAGAACTAACGAGGATGCTTATTCCAAGCCCTAGACCAACCACCCTTCAGCAGACAGGTTCCAATCAGCACAATCCTCTCACTAGAGTGCTGAAAGGCCCCTTCCAATCCAAGATGGCCTGCAAAATATGCTCAGAAAAGTCACTACAAATAGACCCAGAGGTAGCAAACCATTATCAGTACTATGCTATAGCTACTAGGAGATTGTTCCATTGATTTTTTGTTTTAATAAAGTATTTCAGGCTTTTAAATACTGGCCTTCTCATTATTGTGCGGTATTGCTATATTGTTCTGTTTGGTGGCTATATACAGCTACTAGTTACCCTAGTTTTAGCAGGAACCACTAGAGAATGTTTATCACAGCTTAAAAATAGCAGTGAGACATAAAAAACACATTAAAAACAGCAGAAAATCAGCAAGGAGACTCTATAACTGTTTTAAACAGCTAACAAATCAGTATTAATTTTAGTCTTCTAAAATATTCCGTACTGAGGTTTGTTCGCATCTTTTCATGTTTTATTGTCGATCCTTTCTTAGTTCCCAAATAATTATACACTCCTTCCTGCACACATTTCTGTCCCAGAATGATATTTTCTCATGCTACAGTTTTCCTGCTTTAAACTTTGCTTTTACAGATTTATCAAGACCAAAGACATGCTTACGTCACCTGAAAAAGTTTTAACCACTTGCAGATGTGCTTTCAGCTCCTCATCTGATGAACTATACAGTTCTAAATCATCTATACAAAGAAGATATGATGTCTTTACACTCTTTTGTTTTCAGGAAACCAAATTGTAACCATGACCTAATCTGTAGTAGACAGCGTAATGTGTTAAAGACAAGACAAAAGCACATCAGTGACAAAAAGTCAACCTGGAATATCCCCCTTTGAATTTTTATCCCAGAGATAATAAGATGTCTTTTATCATGCTTTCACTGCAAAGTAGTTTGACACTGCTTCATGGTCACTGTAATGTATCCGATCAATGTAAGGTGTCTCTTATACATCTGTAAGCACTCATTTATTAATGAATGTGGGCTGCTCTCAAATGCTTTTTTTGTAGTCTATCCATGCCATACTTAGGTTCTTCCACTTTTTTCAATTCTGCATTATGACATTATTTAACAACAGATGATCCTTAGCATCTTTGTTATGTTCCTCAGGGTCTTCACAGATATTTCTCCAAAATGTGCCTATTTCATCTTTCTATGGTGGTATTTCTATTCCTTTTGCTTTGTTTCCCAATTCTCTATAAGACTTTTGGGTTATAAATGATTTTCTTATTTTGTACTTTTCATTTATATTTAACTGTGTATCTTCCAAGTGTATCTGCCTGTGCTGATATTGTTAATTCATTATTTGCAATAGTGTATGCTAGATCCTGGTCTGCTCTGATACTGAGCATTGCTTTTATCACTTCAATCTTTCTAAGTATTTCAGTTGATCTGTTTCCCATTCTATACTCTTCTAACCGTGACACTTCTTATCTTAATTGCTTTACAGTTTTCTCTATTTGATGCTTCAATTATGGCATTTCATTTCTTCCCTTATTTTCTCTTATTGCTCTATGCTTTTGTGGTAAGACTTTGTCCATTATTAATTTGGCTGCATAGTTGTTGTTGTTGGGTCTTTCAGATTTTCCTGGTTAGGGGTCGCCACAGCAGAACTCCGGTCCGCTAATGATTGGTAGTTGATTTTTACATGCCAAGTTACCAGCCCTGATGCACAACCTTCAATGAAGGTATGCCCATTCATGCATGTTTCCACGCAGAAGACGCTCTAGCTGAGAATCGAACCGGACAGCATCTTACTGTGAGGCGACAACGCTACCGCAGCACCACCACCGTGGGTCTAGTAAATCCTATTTTATTATGTTATATTACATGAATTCCCCTTAATAGTCTTGATTACTTTGTTCATCTGTTTCATCAGACTTTGGGTCTTATTGACTTTCTGTAGTCTATTTCTTTTTTCAGTCTTAAAATGTCTATCCATCTCTATTAAATCAAGCAACTTTCCCTTAGATCATTCTCTTCTAAACTAAGGACACATTCTTTGTTCTGTGTTTCCTGTAGGCATTCTACAGAAAGATACAGAACATCTTCCTATGACAGTCTCTTCAGCTGCATCCTGCATCATCTCTTGCTCTTTCATATGGGAACTCGCTGGCCTATCACTCCACAACACTGACTACCTCAGAGTTGTCACTGTTTCCTGTTCCTTCGTTTGCTGTGCAACTCCAGCTGTACTTTTGTACAGGTTTCCTACTGAAAGCTCCAGAGTATCTTCATGTGACAAGTGATCAGATGCTTCCTATTCCATCTGTTTCTCCTTAATATGGGGATTAATTGTTCTATTATGCTGTGACATTACCAAAGTTGGATTTTCTGTGCTACATCCTTCACTTAACAGGTAATCCATAACTTCATTTTCTGTTTCTTTAACTTCTCTATTAATAATCTTTTCTACTTCACCTTTTTTTTTCTTATTTTTTGTTATTGTGAAATTTTCCATATCCGGATGCCTTTGCCTGTATTTCTCTTCAAATATCTTTTGTGCTGCTTTTTTGTACTGATTAGTTTTACTTTCTCCTTTTCTTAAATATTGCACCATATTAAATCTCTTTTTATTTGCCATGTCCATATATTTCATCTTCAGATGTCTCCTACTTTACTTGTTTCTTCCTGCTTTGGGGACTGTTTCCATCATGCTGTGTCATATTCCGTAACTTCAACTTCTATTTCTTTCACTTCTACTTTACTAATCTTCTGTTCTATGTTCCCCCTTTGTGATCTTATTTTTGTATTTTGAATTTTTTCATATCTGGGTTTTGCCTGTATTTCTCTTCAAATATATTTGGAGCATTTATTTATTTAGTTATTTATTTTTGTATTGATTAGTTTGGCTTTCTCCTTTGCAAAAATGTTGCATCATATCAGATCTCTTTTTCTTTCCCATGTCCATGTTTCTTCTTTATACTTTTTCAAAAATCTCTAAGTTTTGCTCTTTATGTTTTCACACTTCCTTTGTCACTTCTTTTTCCAAACTGCTGAGAGGGTTTTTTTTTTTGTCTATGTCATTTTTTTATGGATCTGTTGTATTAATGAACACAAATTTGCATTTGAAGCTTTTGACAGTTTTTCTTGTGCAAGTATTTTTCTTCTCTCTAATTTCTCTCTTAATCTTTTTGAATTTCTGGAAATTCTGGGTTTCTTGCATAATAGTAACAATGTATAATTTCTTTCATTGTCCTCAAAGGTTCACTGTATCACCTTTATGGCTCTTTTTTGGCCTGTCAGTTTTTGTGATTTCTGTGGACTACTATTTCCTTCTGCAACAGGAGGCCATCCAGAGACAGATCATGCTCAAATGGGGCACTAGGCTGGGTAATGGATTGGGGCGTTCTCCCTACAGCAGCTCCCCCAGCAGCCCCCAGCCCCGCCCCAGCCATTAGTGTCACATCACTTGGCTATTTCTCACCAGTTACTATAAACACTGTTCAAACTTGTCAGTGTACATGCTATTTTCTTCTTTACTTTTACAGTGATTACAAATATTTGAATTTAAAGCTTTTATTTCAGATTTTATAGCACAAACACTCATAGACATTTGCTAAACAAAACAATATAGCATCATAATGAAAATAAGCTTAGCATTAAAAATAAACTTCTCTGCCCTTGAAACTCACATTAATTGAAATGGCATTAAAACCCACATTCAAAGAAAATGCATCTAGCCGGGGGCAGATTGTTTACCTTTGGGCTGTTTTCAAACCATAGGTCCCTTGCACGCATTGTTAGGGCCATGCATACATGCATGTGTTCTTTGATTCACCTTCCTGCATTAAATTATATTCCTTGTATAATACAGCACCACTTGTTAGATAGAGTGTGTTTTAAATTTGTAGTTTTATGCATTTTTCCAATAAGCAATGAAACAAAACATATGAACCAATAATGACAAAATTGCCCATTTCAGAACATTTCAACCATATAACGTCACTCAGACTTCTATCATTACCTTTTGCCATTATCAGTCAAAATGTAGAATCACTGCAGAAGTAAATTTCATTTGAATAGTCTTCATTAAAAAGATCTGCAACTAATGAAGAGGCTGCTACAAGCTACACGCAACTTTATATTTCAGTGTTTCACCTACAGATTATTTGCCTGCTGCTCTTGACAAATAAATTACCTATGTTACATTATGAAAAAAAATGGTAAGTTGGTGATATTGCAATAGGGAATGTGTAGAATAGTGTGTGTGTGTGTGTGTGTGTGTGTGTGTGTGTGTGTGTGTGTGTGTGTGTGTGTGTGTGTGTGTGTGTGTGTGTGTGTGTGTGCGTGCTGTAACTTTAAGAAGCATTTCAAAGACAACACGCTCATATAAATAGCAAGCATGTACTAGCTTCAGTGCCATTTTGAGAGTGCAGCCAGAGTGAGCATGTATGAGTGTGACAGCTAGTTTGTTTATAAATTTATCTATGTTAAAGTTATTAAGCAAAAATCCTGACGTGTTTGTACACAATAACGCTGCTTGAACAGAACCCACAGATGTTTGTCTGTTTTATCCTGACCAGATGTGCAACAGAATGGATGGCAAACTGACAACAGGTTCATAGTTACAAGGCATCTCATCCAAAGGAGGTCACACACAGGATTACAGCACTCCACCCCTTAAAGTACATCACAGTAGCAGTAATCCATCTTCATGGTATGGGAGTAGAATGCGCAATCTTCTGCATCAAAAGCAAGCATGCAGCCTCTTGAGCTACTAACACTGTTTTCAAATTCTATAAACAAACAGAGATGACCATTTGTTAAACAAAGCTGCATATTGAAGACCAACTTAGTAAACTTTTCATTACCTGAAGCTCACAAGTCCTTAAAAATGCACTGAAGCTCACAATTTCTTGAAAATGTACTGAAGCTCACAATTCCTTGAACATATACTGAATCACATAATTCCTTGAAAATGGACTGACATTCACAATTCCTTGAAAATGCACTGAAACTCATAGTTTGGTAGTTCTAGAGTGAGAATTCAGGCTCTTTTCTCCTGTAACTAAGGTACAGGGCTTGAACCTGGTTAAATTAATTAAACTGCCAGATTTAATTAGGGTGTTTTGCACACACACACACACACACACACACACACACACACACACACACACACACACACACACACACACACACACACACACACACACACACACACACACACACACCTACCTTACTGATAATAGTGGAAAAAAGCAGGAACGGTGTTTAAATTCCATGCAAGACTGTATCAATGAAATCAATAGTAGGTGAGGGTGGATGCATACTGAGATGTAAATGTTGCATGCAGAGGGTGTTTGTCTGTTTCAAAAAGAAAAAGTCTGCAGTCACTAAACACAAATTCACTGAGCACTAGTTAGATATTTACAATCCAGAAACGGGGGGGGGGGGGGGGTTTGGCAGACCCAGTTGTAGAAAAACATTCTTTGAAAAAAATACGGCTCTAATGAAGTGAGGCAATTAAAGTATTCAGTCAAATCTGAGCTTTATATTGGCAGGGTTATAGTTAGTGAAACAGAAAATGAAGTTCGTTTCCTTTTCAGTGTGCTGGGTTTTGATCAATTGTTTGTCAGTATTATGAGCTGTCTATGTATTTTTTTCAATTTTTTGTGTTTCTAGCATTTAACATGCAGACCATTTATGACGTCTATAAATATACGTATATAAAAGTATGCACTCACACAGACACACACACACCCACACACACGCACACGCACACACAAGAAAATGAAGTAGAATGTTTTTAATATTTAGTTTGACAAAGTCCATGATAAATGAGAGATGAACATGCTTACTGAGTTAATGCATTAAAATATTGATTTCTATGCTTATTTCTGTTTTTTGTTTTGTATTCATTCAGTTGATGTCCTGTTGCACTACCTCAGCTTGAAGTCACCTTTACTTTCTTCTGAATGCATGTAATGCATTCCACTAATGTAAAAATGCTAGTGCTGTCTAGGTGTGAAAGTGAATGGTAATAGTGAAGATTGTATAAAAGAATGGCAATAAATACTTCTGTGACCTTCATTTGTACTACAAGATGACGGTCCAGATGGTGGTTTTGAAAGACTGGGAGAGATTATTTTTTGAAAGATAAGGATACAGATATAATAGGATTAACGATTTAGCCTTTTTTGCCATTGGTATGCTATAGTAGAGTTTGTATGTTTGAAGTTGCAGCAGTGAAGGGAATGAGTAGTGCTTGGTGTTTGCATGTGATGCTCAACAAACCTAGTGCCTTACTGGCATAAGGGTAGTAGATCCCTGCTACCCTCCCTCTGGCAGTCTATCAAAGCTCAAAGCTCATCCCACTGTCGGTCTGTTGGTATGAAGGATCATCAATCACCTGGCAGACCAGGACTACCCCTCAAACTCATAGACAGGACCCTTTAAGTTTTCTACCTTCTGAGTTTTATTTTTCTCCCTCCATCTTTTTTCTATATGTGCTTCAATCGTGTATTCTGCTGATTTGCTTGCTATTTTCTTATTGGAAATTTGTATGTACTTTGAGTTTTAATTCTCTTACAGTATAACTATTGCACTTTTATTTTAAGATACTTCTAAGTGTCTTTGGTGTTTTTGCCCTTTTAATGTGTTTTTTGGCCACTTGTGAATGTTAAACTGAGTTTCTGAACTAAGGCTATTTTAGTGCAATTCCTCTCATTATCTTGTGCTGCCAGAACCATGAGTAAATTGCAACTATTTCCATTGATTAAACCTTCTTTTGAAAGTTTTGACAAGAAAACGTGTTAGTTTTGCAGTTTTTTTTCCTTTGGAGATATGATTATTTGAGATAATCGAGTTGATTTACACATTTTAAATGTTTTTTTTGTTTGTTTAAATTGAGATTTTTAGCACTATTTTATTTGTGAAACATTTTCTGACAGCAATTTATTTTAAATTTATGCTTAATTTCTTGTCCAAAGCCAGTTTAGGCTGTTTTTATTCATGTGGGGCTGGAGCTATCCTTTATTTATTAAAATTGAGGGGATTTGTGACACCTTCTTTGTACTTTGTGGTGGGCTACTGAAAGTTCTGTCTTTTTTTTCTTAGTGCATTATTCAGTATAGTATGCCTGTAGACATAGACTTCAGATTATCATTTAGATGGAGAATAATGTTTTTGTCAGCTTTGTACTGAGCCGTTTATGCAGCCAGTATTTGTTATTCATATGGCTAGTTTTTTGCCCCCTGACTTGATTGTCTTAAATATGGTGCCCCACTACCACCATCTACCCATTGAGTACCTATTACAGTAGCTATAGCCTTGGCCACACTATCAGACCACTTGCTTTCTGTTACATTCAGGTTCCCTGGTGTGGTGTTAATACCACAACAGTGTGTGACATGATGGTCAGACATCCTCTAGGGATGTACCACTGCTTGTTTAAAGTGCAGAAGTCAAGGGTGCAGAATCCATTGTCACTGTTGATATGTCTCCCTCTAGTGTAGTGCATATAAAGAAGAGACAGAAGACCTACCATGTAGTAGGGCTGTAGTCTCTGAATGTTTTCCCACCTAAGATGGAGGCTATGGCTAGATCTATTGTTCAGGTAGTGGATTACAGGGAGAATACCCAGGTTATGAGGAATGCTAGCATTTCACCTCCAGTCATTCATCTATGGATCCTGAATTTGAAGAGGATCTAGTGTCTAAGGTTTCAGACCTGTCAGAATCAAATCAGTCAGCTTCCTTCTGAGGATGAACAAGTACAAAAACAGAAACAGATATTTTATTTTACCCAAATGCTGGCTGGATTTAGAAATGTATTCATCTAGAAGCAATCAATAAGCGATAAGCAGGGTTTATGATCTTTTCTAGGAAGAGGCCCTGAATGTGAGACCTTTCCTCCATTGATTGCAGAGCTGGTGGATGTGTTTATTAAAGCTTGCAGTTCTCCTCTTCTCATTAAGGCTCTGCCTAAAAAAAGTGTTTAAGAAATTCAGGATATGCTCATCGATGCCTGGCCTGTAGGCCCCCCATCTGCAGACCATGCTTCTGTGTTCTTAGTGACTTCTTGTAATAGGAGTTTGTCTTCTGCAAATCCTGTTTCTTAAGATAAATTACTCAAATGGCTAAAATCTCAGGGGAAAAAAAGTTGTTTCAGTCCAGCACACTAGCTTTTATAGTTTTTAATTAACAATGTTTATTTGGAAGTTTGATTGGAGATTTTTTGTTTAGTTTAGATGAGTTTGCTGCATTGTTACCTGCTGAGCAAAAGGTATATGACAAAGATGTTTTTTCCAATGTTTTTCATGTAACAGAACATGTTTTAAAGAGGACCTTGGAGGGGGCTGATACTATTGCTTGAAATGCAATATCATCAGTGATAATAAGGAGGTATGTGTGGTTGCACAGCCAGAACATTTCTGATGAGTTTAAAATTATATTTTTAATGCTCCACTTGAGTCTGTTTGTGTGTTCGGTACAACAGCTAATCAAATACTTTAACACTGGGATGACAGAGGTAAACTCATGCAAGGCTGTTGAAAATGTTCCATATTCCCTACTTTAAGCAGACTAATTTTTCGCAGCCTTCCAAACAGAATCCCCCAGTTGAATGAAAAAAAGGCAATAAAACAAAACAGCAGGATTAGATCTCTGCCAAGCCTAATAAGGGAGTTACTTTCCCATAGAGAGTAATCCCCCTTTCATCTTATGACTATGCTGAGGTGCAGTGCCATCTTTTGCAAGTCCCCCCTTCAGGTGACATGTATCTAAAGTTAGCTCTCAACAAGGTGGCCTGGCCATCAAAGATTTTCAACAAATGGGTACTAAACATTGTTTTCAGGGATTACAGATGACAGTAGAAAGAACATGCACTTCATCCATTAGACCATACTTTGTTATTCCCTCCTGTTATCTGAAAATGATTGAGTCAGAGGTCATAGAACCAGTGTCTACTTCATAATGAATGAAAAGTTTCTACTCCAGAATGTTTCTGGTCCCCAAAAAAGAGCTCTTGTGCAGATTGGCGTTGGACTTTTTCTTTCTGAATGTATTTTGTCAAGGTCCCCAACTTCAAGATGTTTAATCTACGGACAGTGCTTCCCCTGTTGCCAGACCACTGTGTCATGGTGACCCTTAACTTGAAGGCTACATATCATTGTATTCCCATTAGTTATCATTTCAGAAGATTTCTGAGATTTGTTGTGTCTAGTTTGTACTGTCAGTTTTCTATATTGTCCATTGGGCTATCCACTGCACCTCAAGTGTTTAGCAAATGCCATGCCCCAGTATTGGCCAACTGTTGGACACTGGAAATTAACATTTTCCTTACTTGGAAGACTTGCTGATCAGTGCAGAGTCTGTATCTAGTTGTTTAGATTCTCTAGAGAAGGTCTTGACCTTATACTCCAAGCTAGGGTTCAAGGTAAACCTCCGGAAGTTATGTCTGATACCCTCACAAAGACTAGTCTTTCTATGGTGCTTAATCCACTACCCTAAGAGAATGATCTTTCTTCCTGAAGTAAAGATCCTGTCTTACCAGACAATGTTTCTACAATTCTCCAAGTGGAATGTCATCTCGGCCAAAGAATTCCTAAAAAATTCTCAGATTGATGGCATCTGTGATTCTTATGATACAACTGGCCCATCTTCACATTAGAAAAATTCAATGGTATTTTCAAGATTTTTGGATCCAGCATCTTCATTCCCTGGAATCTCAGTTTCTGGTTTTGCCCTTCATCAGATGAAAGTTTCATTGATGAAGATAACAGCTGAATATCAGTCTGGGACTTCCTTTCTCCTCTCAGGTGCCAGTACAATCTGCCAGACAGATTTGCCCAGTTTTGTTAGAGGAGCTGTGTCAATGGGGATACAAGTGCAAGCAACTTGTGGGGCCCAAGGATGCACTGAAGCACATCAGTACCAAGGAGCTGTTGATGGTGATTCATGCCCTGAGAGTCCTTCACCACTTATGAGCTCCACATCCTCTTATGGTGGTTATGGACAATATCACAGTGATGTGATACCTCACAAAACAAGGGGATGCATGGACTTATCCTCTGTGCCAGTTGGCAATGATATCTTGAAAGCTGCCTTTACAACATTGCTTGACTCTTTAGGCATCATACATCCTATCTCAGCAGAATACTGTAGCAAACTAAGCAGATCTTGGGTAGACCCACTCGAGTGGTAGCTCAAGTCAGTGGTATTCCAGGATCTAGTCAAGATGTGGGGAATGCCTCTAATAGATGTGTTTGCCTCATTTCAAAACAGACAGCTGGAGAAATTCTGTTCTAGACATTCCTGAAGCCATCCTTGCAGGACAAATGCATTCTTGTTCCCTTGCTCGGGAATTTTCCATTATGTTTCCACCTTTTCCACTGATTCATAGGATAATTGTGAAAGTTCAGAAATAAATGCCAGAGATCACTGTTGTGACCCCCTATAGGCCCAGGATATCTTGGTTCTCCATTTAATAGTATTGCCTAAGGGCAAATATCACAGACTTACTGACATTCTGGACCATCTCACACAGTCTCAGGGGTGATTGGTCCACTCCAGTTTAGAAAAACTTCAACTGATTGCCTGGATTATTCAGTCTTGACTCCGTTTAGGCACTTGTTTTATGAGGATGTGTGGTAGGTGTTAAAGGAGGCCAGAAACATACTGCTAGTAGAAAGTCTTATGTTTACAAATGGATGAAGTTTTCTAAGTGCTGCCTAAATGGAAACTGAGGGTTCAATCAGGTTAATATCCCTCTGGTTCTGAAATATTTATGTGAGCTACTTCAGGATGGCTTATCATATGATACCATTAAGGTGCATTTACCATCCATCTCTGATTGTCTGCCTGTGAATCCCCCTCTTTCTTCTTCTCTTTTGGTAAAACAGTTTATGAAAGAAGCTTTGTATGCTTACTACCTTTCAAACCAGCAGCTCAATCTTATTTAAGTTCTTAATGTAGAAAACTGTTTTGCTTATTGCTCTGACATCTGCAAGGTGAGTTTCGGAGCTGAAAGCTCTTATGGCAGGATAACCTTACCTGATGTTTCACAGGGATAGGTTGTGTTATGCACTGATGCTTCTTTCATACTGAAAGAGACCTCAGAATTCAATCTCAGTCAGTCTATTAATCTCCTTGTGTTCCTTTTAGAATCTAAAATAAAAGGAGAAAGCATACTTCATGCCTTGGATGTGCATTGGTAGCACAGGTACTACCTTGAGAGAATGAAACTATTTAGGGAGGCTGAAAGGCTTTGTGTTTCCTTCACAAAGGCAAAGAATGGTCAACCTGTCTCTAAGCAAACCATTGTACGTTAGTTGCCCTCTGGTATTTTTTGTTACACCTACCACGGCAAGGCAAATCCTGACAAGATAAAGGCATATTCTACCAGGGCTTTTTTGTTCTCAGTGGTGTATTAAAAAAAAATGGGTTCTAGAAGTATTCTGGAGTCAGCAGCTTGGTCCTTTATCCATACTTTTATGAAGCACTACAATCTGGATGGCTTTTCTAAACCTAGAGCAGGCTTCCCAGGGACTGTTCTCCAGGGGCTCCTGGACATGTAGCCTTCCTCCTTCAAGGTTAGGTAAGGTTTGGGAATTCACCCATTACTTCTATGTTCAGCCATCGAATTAAAATTTCAGTGAATGGCTAATCATCAAATGTTAAACACTGAATGTGGAAATTATCGAACAAGCTTATCTTTGAAAATAATACCATCGAATGACCCTAGCTGGCTAACATCACGAATAGCCCTCATGAAAACACCTTGCCTCAACATCCCCCCTAACTATATATGCCAACTCTAAGATTGCACTACAGCGGTTAATAGGCCAAATTTATAAAATGGTTTGTTTACCTTACCTTACACATCATGGTACTTCCTGGTTGTTGGCCATCTATGGCCATTCGATGGTATTATTTTCGAAGATAAGCTTGTTCGATAATTTCCACATTCTGAGTTTAATGTTCAATGATTAGCCATTGTCTGAAATTTTAATTCAATTGCCGAATATAGATCCCATCCATTATGCCAGTAAGGTAATGTGTTTGTTGAATATAGTACAGTTGTGAAAGTCCTACTCACTGTAACAGCAGGCATTATTCGAACACACTGCTTTACTGGCTGTAACTTTCCACCATCCTCCTTTTATTGGATTTATATAGTTTGTTGTTGGAGTTGTTCAGCTGTCATTTGTGTGTGTGGGGTGTGTGTGTGTGTGTGTGTGTGTGTGTGTGTGTGTGTGTGTGTGTGTGTATGTATGGCTTTTGGTTTGGTAGAGAAGGTATTCATAAAGTTTGTGTTTTTGTCTGCTCTTCCTGTTGGACCCTAGAAAACTGAAAGGGTCCTGTCTGTGAATTTCACTGGCACTCCTGGTCCTGCCCAGTGATTGGTCTTTCACATCAACAGACATGCAGTGGGAGGAGCTCTGAGCTTTGATAGACTGCCAAAGCGAGGGTAGCAGGGCTTACATGGCAGGCAGTAGTGTTTGTGGCCATGGAAAGGTTCTTGCATGTGTGAGCACAGCATGTAAACAAAATGCCTCGCTTATATGCAAAGGTGAGCATGTGCTGTAGCCTTGAAATTTTAAGGGCAAGTACAGTGAAGAATTTCTGAAATACTGAAAGGAAGAGAAGTGAAATGAGAGAATTATACACAAAGAATAATGGTTTGTATTGCATAATAATTAATAGGGAAGGGAAATGGATTAAGTATAACCATATACCAAAGGCAAATGTGTTGATGTGTCAGAGAAACATTCCTAATATCAATCCTGCCATATTGATGCAATGATAATTAAAATGTCAATTGCAATACTTGCATTATGCACATAAATAAAAATGGGCATGCTTAGGATGTGATAGGGTTCTGAAAATGCGGTGTAACAAACTGGAGTTAAAATGTGATGAACATGTTAATAAAATGAGTCGAGGTAACAGTTAGCAAGGACAGGAAATGCAGTATAGGATGAATGTTTAGACTGCAGTTATTCCATATGAAAGATATGTACAGGGAATTTATGTATGCAAGACAACACCACAGCGATATTCTCCATCTCAGCATGTATGCACAAGCACAAATGGAGCATAAAGCTGTAATGTCATGTACGTCATAAATGGACATGCTTTTGTAAAGAAATGTAAGCGGCACCCTTAGGAGTTGGGCCTGTCAGCTATAAACCTATAGCAGAGAAGTGTTGCCTACTCATGTAAATGTTAAATCTTAATATAATAACACACAAAATACATAACTGACAAATCACAATACAGATCAGATGACGTTTCATGATTTCAGGTTTTACATTGTTAATTTGCAAACTTCTCAGACATCATTATATTGGGCATGCTCACATGGAATTACAGGGAGGAGTAACATAACATCAGTTCAACAAAACCAACAAACAAGAACGTATTGTAACACAGGAGAAGTCACAACTTCTGGTGTTCTGGCTACATGCCATAAAGTAAGAAATGTTTATGGAAGCCCTCATCCAACATTAAGCTGTATAGTGTGATGAAAACAATAGCAGTAATAAAATAATGTCTGGATTAAGACATGTAATATAGAGCATAATCCTTTTGGGAAGCAATGAATGACATAATAAAATAACATAATAAAAACATGCATCATGTCATTTTTGAACACATGCCAGATTAGATGACAGAGAGATGCTCCTTGGACCAGATTTTCAATACACCAACCAGGGGTGCACTCATACTGGATCTGGTCCTTACTAATATGGGAAAGTGTTGCACACTGCCTAGTGTAATGTCTTCTCTGGTAAGGTCAGATGACAAAATGGTCTCCTTTGAAGTAAAAGTAAAACCTAGACCACCAGCTAACACTAGAATATTCAGAAACTACTCTAAGGATAACTTCCTGCTATTAAGTGATAACCCAGCAAAATTTGAAGTCCCCATAAACCCTGAGAGCACTGCTGCCTATGCAGACCTGTCCACAGAAACTGATACAAGCATGTTAATAGCTGCATAGAGGCAGCTGTACCCACCAGGATGAAGTACAAAACTAACTCAAAAAATAAGCCACCCTGGTAGGATCACAAAATCAATAGGCTATAAAACAGAAGGAGGAAAATCATGGCAAGAATTAGGAGGTGGAGCACTCAGCGTGATAAAAATACTATCTTCAAACTAAACAAACAACTTAGAGGACAAATACAGTCTACCAAAGCCAAATTTTAGTTACATTTGGCCTCCCAGACATTCTTTAGTTACATCCAAAACCTCAAAGGCAATGCACGATTGTGAGCAGAGCTCATTGTAAATGTAGCTACCTATACTAAGCCAGCAGATATAGGAAACCTGTTGGCTAATAAATTCAGCTCCAACTTTACCCCTCTCTCCCCCTCAACCTTCCCTCAGGAAATGTCATCAAACAAAACTCTCTCTGCTATCCCTAGGGCTCAGGTCCTTAATGCTCTCTCTAAGGGCAAGAACACTGCATCAATGGGCCCGGACAATATCCCAGGATGCCTTCTAAATAGCGTGAAACATGACCTGTCAGGCCCTCTGGTATTGCTATTTAACTAGCCTCAAACAGGTTTCATGCTTCATGAATGGAGAACAGCAACAGTCATCCCTCTGCATAAAGGTGGGCCATCTACAGACCCTGGAAAATACAGACCCATAAGTCTCACTAGTCTTATAGGCAAAGCCATGGAAAGAATTATCATGAAAATAATCAATAATAATATAGTAAACCTCCAGACACTGAACCCAACCCAGTTTGGTTTCATCAAGGGCAGGCCATGCCTACTCAACCTGGTGTACTTCTTTGAGAAGATCACTAAAGCAATGGATGACATCAAAATGGTTTTAGTTCACACTGCCTATCTTAACCTGGCCATAGTATTTGACACAATACCCACTCAGGCATTGTTGACAAACTCAAATATTATGTACCCATATATCACCTAATGGATAGCCAGCTGGCTCACAGACAGGACCCAGGAAGTTAAAATTGGGGAGTCCACCTCTACAAAGACGCCAGTCAAAAGTGGAGTCAATCAGGATCAGCCCTTGAACCATTCCTTTTTGGCATTTACTTCTCTGAAGTAAAGGCCAATGTCAGTGGTCTCTGGCTGACTAACTTTGCAGATGATTGCAAATTAGGAGCTGTCTTTGAATCCCACACTGACACAAATGCTCTACAGGAAAAGCTGACACAGACAAACAACTGGTGTCAGAGCCATGGACTAAAACTAAATGCCAAGAAATGTGCAATAGTTTCCTTCAGGAAGTTATCCACCCCTGGTAACTATCATATTGACAATGCACCCCTTAGAGTTGACCCAGTAGTCAATGACTCGGAGACATACATAGACAGTAATCTAGCCTCTGACCAGTTGTGAGGGAATAATTTTATGTTGTGCAACTTATAAACAAATGTATGGCACTCATGTCCATTGTTTTCAGCATTCATCAGACCTATCACTGAGTACAATGCCCCCTTTGGTATGTACCTAACCAGGCATATCCAACAAATGGAGCATATACAGAGGTTCCTCACTAAAAGAATACAGGGCACAAGTAAAATGTACTATGCAGACTAACTCAACTCCCTATCCCTGTATTTTATCTCCTAAAGGCTGTTGAGGTGAGATCTATGCCTGACTTACAGGGCATTCTCGACCCCACTCTGACAGACCTTCTGCATATCAGCAAATCAAACAACACTAGAATTACCCATTCTAAAGGCTTAAGCCTTGCTTGTGATATAAATAGTACCTGCTGAAGAAACAGGTATGTATCCCAGAGACTACCTCATCTCTGGAACAGGCTCCCCATCCATGTGAGGCAGAGTTCCTCCCTAAGCCAATTCAAGTGCAACTTGGAGAATTTGATGGGGAACAGGAAATTCATCCCTGGCTTGGCACCTATGTCTCAAATGGGCACATGCAACCTGTAAATGGTTCATCTCCCAGCTCTCTGCTTGTAAATGTTTCATCTCTCAAGCCCCTGCTTGCACTTATCGACTATACCAAAACTTATCAGAGATTCGGATGCATGACTAGGCTTAAAAAGGCCCCTGCGGGCATTAACCTAGTAAACATCTATGAATCTATGAACAATGATGGATGCCACATAACCACACATATCAGTTATGTCATGAAGAATTCTACTGACCAATGCCATGGATGAATTAAAAGCACCACAGAGGAATTCTTAACATAACTGTGACACTCCACCTATGTTTTCTTATTACGTCAGATGTATGCATTGTAAATTATCTATTTGAGATAAAAGGAATGGTGAACACCTCTACCACTGTGAATGAACACATTATAACCATGGTGGATGCCATTCGTGCATTACACTATAAAGCCTGACAATGGTAACAGACACTGAACCTGGATGTTGAACACATGAGTATTTGGCAACAGAAAATACATGGTATTTCATAGGATGAATGCACCATGGTCAAAATGTCAATACAATTGTGAGATATGACAGTATGTCAAGGTATTATATCATGTTATTGCTGTAAGGGATACATGTGCCTGTAATTGCTGTACTAAGACAACAACATACAGAATGTTGTGTCATTCTCTTGTGTCAGAGGATAATGTATCCTACATATGTTATGTAAGGAAAATGTAATCACATTTCACCATTACACTGAATAAAAGCATTGCTATATGAGAAATTATCAGAGCTTTTCGTAAAATGAATCAACAGCTATACTTGTATACAGCAGATGTGTTGAACAACAGTGTTAGCAACATGTACAGTCACAATAAGACTGAGGCAAAGTAGTCCAAGCAGTAATGGCTGAATTTGAACTAACTACCTAAGATCACAAGCTATGGATTAATGCCTGAGTCGCAACACACATGTCGAAGTAGAACTGGCATACTGCACACATAAATGGATGCCATCACCACTGTTTGTTAGTTGGATATGTATGCTAAAAAATGGTAGAAGTGCCCAATAACAATGCACAGCTATATATCATATATGTATTTGAACAGTGGTATACATAGTATGAATGTGAATGACACACTCACAGCTGGTCTCAGACATCCAACATATATAGTTACACAATGTACAAAGAACTATCAATGTTATGCAACACAGAAGAATTTGCACTCCACCTGTGAGACACTCATAAAGGTGGTTGTGAGGTGGTCAATGGAATATGACAGTAATCACAGTTGTACTATTTAAATAGGGATTGACTCAAACCGCATACCTATCTAGATACACCATCTATACAGCATAATAATGAGTATGAGTGAGACATACGGCATCTATGAAGGGATGACATCAGCAGTGTATTGCTAAGGACATGTCTGGCAAAATGACTTTTACAGCCATCTGGAGTTGTAATAGTTGCCTATGCAAATGTGTGAAAACCAATGCTGAATTCATTTACAGTCATACACACTTGTAGATGTTAAGCACTGCTGTATTTGAACCACCTACAGATCTATTTACACTTCTAGAAATAGTGTAAGAAATACGAGCACTACAGGAGAAGTCTGACTCTTAAGGGAAAAGACCACTTTTGACAGGATGACCTCATCACCATGGTCCAGAGACAATGTTTCTGAAATAGTGGGATAAGGGAGCCATGTGCAAATTCAAATGTATTCTCCTCAGGGGAATTGGATACAGCACAATGTATTACATACACACACACACACACACACACACACACACACACACACACACACACACACACACACACACACACACACACACACACACACATACACACATGTTTCCTATGGTGAGCATCAAATCTCCTACCTATTTAATTACACAATTAGTCACAAGCATCACAGGAGAAGTCTGACTGAATGGATAGAGTGCATTTTTTTCAGGATGACCTCATTAATGTGTTTCACAGATAATGTTTCATTAAAAAGTGGGATAAGAGAGCTGTGTTGGAGACCACTTGGCCATAATGAGGTCTCACTTCTCATGCACAAGGCACAAGGTTTGATCCTCACATCCAATCAATGCCTGTTTGGAGTTTGCATGTTCTCCCTGTGTCTATGTGGGGTGCCTCCTACCTGTCTGCATCTCAAACTCACCTAAAGAATGGAGCTGTGGGCAGCAGCACAGACCTTGACATGGTGCCCTATAGAGAGAAGACTTGTAAAGACCAACTACTTTGGGTATGTACTGTTGTGCATAGTATTCTCATGATAGGAGAACACAGATCACGGACTGTGTGCCATGGCAGGGCTAGCCACTTGATGGCTCTAGGTGATTCAGTCATGTTGACTAATTTTGCTAAATGGGCATGGGCATTTGCCTGTGATAAGTGGATTGAGAACCCAGCTTTCTCTATCCTAAACCAGGGAACCAAGCTAATGGTGGCAGGGATGTACACGGCCCTATTGGCCAGCAGCTCTAGGCCAATAAGCTACTGGCTGGCTGGTGTCCAGTTGCCCAGCTTGAGTTCCATGGGATAACTCTGTTTAGTGAAAGCTGAATGTAAAAACAAATCAACCTGCCAGACATTAACTAAGTATTGCTACACTCAGTTCAGGGTCACTGATGGGATGCAACTTGGAAGTAGATGACATGATGGGATGGTAAGGAGGAGAATGGACATCCTCTGTATCCAGGAGACAAGATGGAAGGCAGTGTATCAAAGCCACTTGGCTTGGGATCCAGTGTCTACTACTCAGGAGGAGGACAGGCTAGAAGTGGTGTGGTAATTGTGGTGAAGGAGACGCTTCAGATGTCAGTGATGGATATCATCAGATGTAGTGACAGACTCATGAAAATCAGACTCAGCCTATGCCCCACAGCAAGGCTATGATAGTGAGAAAAACAGTGCATTCAGACACCAGTTGCCGAACCTACTAAATAAAGCAGGATGACATGACTTGATGTTAAAAATGGGTGACTTGAATGCACACATTCGGAGAGACAGAACAGGATATAAGGACTTCCTGAATCAACATGGGTAGAGCAACAGGAATAAAGAAGGAGATGCCATTCTAGACTTCTGTGTGGCAAATGAATTGATAGTAGTGAACAAATGTTTCAGAAAGAGAGACAGTCACAAGATCACATAAGAGAAAGGCCAACATGCAACTCCGGTAGACTTCCTCCTGGTAAGGAAAGGGCACTGGGGTAGAATCACTGATTGCAAAGTCATCCCCAGTGAACAGTCAACCCACAACAATCAGCTGCAAGCAGTGATCAGAGAAGGCTCTAAAGCCAGTAGAGACTAGGCTGAAAACCTGAAAATGGACTGGAGATCAAGCCAAACAGTTCAAGGAATTACTCAGGGCTCTAGCACCTCAAGAAGAAGAGGAAGTAGGTGAAGTTGAAGAGGACCGGCAGCACCTCAAAACAGCATGTTTGAGGACTAAAGAACAGATATGTGGCTGAGCCAGGTATGGAAATAAGGTACATAGGAAAAAAGATATCTAGGGAGTCATCAGTTGAAAGAAGGCATGCAGAAAAAAGTAAGAGGAAAGGTAAAACAGACTAAGAAGGAATACTGGTTGGTTAACACAGAGGCTAAGAGAGGAGTTGCAATAGCAAAGAGAAAGGCATCAGAGGCATTCTACCAGCTTCTCAAAAGTAAGTCAGTAGATGGCAGAAAGAAACCATATCAGTTTGCAAGACAAAGACAGAAAGTTAAAGAAGATAGTCAGACACACTTCATAAGAGATGTCAGCAACAACTTGCTCACCAGTTGACAGGACATCAAAGGCAGATGAAAGGAGTACATCCAGCAGCTTCTGATTGAAAAAACTCCACAGTAGCTGTGCTGTTCTGCCACAGGTACAGTCTACAATGAGAGGAAGACGTAGGAACAGCACTAAGGAAAATGAAGTTGGGGAAGGCAGCAGGCTCAGACAAGGTCACGGCAGATATGATAAAGATGCTGGGTGAGGTAGATGAGAAATGGCTCTTGAGGGTACTCATAGCAGTTTGAAGAGAAAGGTGTATTCCAGATGACTGGAGAATAAGCATACTACTGCCAGTGTTCAAGAGCAAAGGGGACATTCAAAGCTGTGGGCAGTACAGAGGTATCAAACTCCTGTCACACTGCATGAAAGTTCTGGAGAGGACGATTGATAAATTAATATGCAAAGCAATTGAAAGTAAGATGAGAGATGAGCAGTTCAGATTCAGATCAGAATGAGGAAAACTGACCCGATGTTTGCATTGAGACAGATAGTTGAGAAGAAGCTATAAATGAGGAAAGAGTCCAACTGGGCATTCTTAGAATTGGAGAAACCATATGACAAAATCCCAAGAAGACTGATTTGGGCAGTTCTTTGGTCATTTGAGGTCCCCAAAACGTTGGTAGACTTAGTGAAGGGTATATACAAGAACACAATGACTCAAGTATGAACTGCGTTCATCTCTCAGAGAGGTTTCCAGTGAGAATGAGTGTGCACCAGGGTTCAGTTCTGAACTCACTGCTGTTCATAATGGTGACAGACTACATTAGTAAACAGATCAGAGGGGACAGATCAGCAAAGATGCTGTATGCAGACAATATGGCAATACAGACAGATTCTGAGCAACAACTTCAGCAAAGGATAGGGGAGTGGAATATAAAACTGAAGGCACATGGGATGAAACTGACTGCAGGTAACACAATTGCAATGGCAGCAAACAGTGGATTTCAGAAGAAGCCAAGAATTGAGATAGAAGGGAAAGAGTGGAACAAACTAACGGCATAAGGTATATAGGAGGGGTGGTTGAGGAATAGGGAAATGTGAATGAGAAGCTCTAGGCTAAAATAAGATGGGATGCGGCCAAGTGGCACAGAGTGTCAGTTGTAGTACTTGACAGAAGAATGACAAAGAAGCTGAAAAGTAAGGCATACAAAACAGTGGTGCATCCAGTACTACTGTATGGTACAGAAACCTGAGCAGTAAAGGTACAGCAGTTGAGGAAGCTAAAGGTGATGCAGATGAAGTGTCTGGGATGGGTGGTAGGATGTACACTGTGGGACAGGCAAAGAAATGAGGACATAAGAGCAGAAGCCAAAGTAGCTCCGATTGTAGAAAAAGTCAAAGAGAACAGATTATGGGGGTTTTGGCACATGTGCAGAAAAGCAGAATACAAACTGATGAAGAAGATTTGGGACAGACAGGAAGAAGGCAAGAAGGAACAAGGGTCTCCAGGAAAGAGGTGGATAGATTGTGTGAGAGAAGACCTGTAACACTCATGTTTGAGTGATGATGAAAGGAGGAGAATGGCATCAAATAGAGATAGATAGTGATAGTTGTCACTTCACCCAACCCCATGTAGAAATTGGGAACAACAGGGCTGATGATGATGAAGGGAGCTGTGTGAAGAGTTAAATACATTCTTCTCAGGGGAAGTGGATACAGTACAAAGAATTACACATGCACACAGGTTTCCCATGTTGAGCATTGAACCTCCTACCTATCTAGTAACACAATATAAAAGGCACCGTATTAACTACAAGGGCCACAGTTGAAGTTTGACTCTTAAGGCAAGACAGAGCACTTTTGTCAGGATGATCTCATCAGTGTGTTTCAGTGCAGCTTTTCCAGTAAAAACTGAGATAATGTATTTGTGGGAAGAATTAAATGCATTCTTCTCAGGGGAAGTGAATACAGCACAAGGCATTACACACTCACAAAAGTTTTCCATGTCTTGCAGTGAACCTCCTACCTATTTAGTTACACAATGTAGAGAAGACTATATAAGTCAAAAGCACCACCGGAAAAGTCTGATGTGTAAGGGGAGAGAGTGAACTTTTGTTAGCATGGCCTCACCACTGTGTTGCAGATAGGATGTTTCAGTAAAAGAGAGCTATGTGAAGAATTAAATCCATTCTTCTCAGGGGAAGTGGATACAGCACCAGGCATTGCACACACTTAAACAAGTTTTCAGCAGTGAGCATTGAACCTTCTATCTACCTAGTTGCACAATTTGAAGAGCAGTATATTAGTTGCAAGTGCCATATCAGAAGTTCAACTGTAAAGATGAGAGAGTCCACTTTTGTCAGAATGACCTCATCAGTGTGTTTCAGTAAATAGTGGGATAAGGGAGCTGTTTGAAGTGTTGAATATATTCTTTTCAGGGGAAGTGAATACAGCACCAAGTGTTGCACACACTCACAGAGACAAGTTTCCAGTACTGAGCACTAAATCTCCTTCCTATCTAGGTATGCAATCTAGATAGCACTGTATTAGCCCAAAGCACCCTAGGAGAAGACTGACTTTGACCATATCAAATAGCACATTTGAACTTCTTGAAATTTCTCTGTTTGGAACAGATGGTGCTGTGCATCCCAAGTTGTACAACAAATAAATATGTGTGCAAGGGACAAGGCAGCATCATTATGATTGTCACATGTAATTATACGCTTCTCTACTAAAATTTAGATGCTGTCCTTCATGTGCATTGTGTTAGTATGAGGGACGTTGACATTTTTCACATTATGGGATGCTGTACAAATTCACTGTTGTAAACCAATGGATTATCAAGCAAACATTCCTGCAACTTCATGCTGGGATGATTGCACACTTGTTTTATCTCATACTTGCATTATGTACATTGACAAGACAAACATGCAAGTCATTCATAGGACAGTGCAATGCAGATTAGCAGTGATGAATTATGTGAGAATATGTTAATCAGACTTGTAACACAACTGCAAGTGTAAACACTGAACAGCAGACATGCATTAAACAACTAATTTAACTGAGTCAACATCATTCTGAAATCGAGATAGCCTATTGACAAAATTAACACAGACATATAAATACTGTGCAACCTAAAACAATAATTATGCAATTGTCTTTTCTTTTATGTCACTCTTTGAGCACAGTGTTGCCAAGCTGAATTGTGCTGCTGATGGCAAAGTATTAGTGCATGCATAATCATATCTTGAAATGTTGAATTTAGAATGGAAATTAGCAGTACTCTATGTAGTTCTGTGCCAGTTTACATGCCAAGATCAGTACAAGACAGGCTTCACAATAAGGAGCAGACACATTAAAATTACAGCAGGATAATGATGTGGTAATGAAATGGGTAACCAACATCTACAGCCACAAGAGTTAGACAAAACATTCTGAAATATCTTTGTTCCATCTGGATTCAAACATTTAGAGCACTGCAAGAAAAAAATATTATATCTCAGTATTATTTAAGCACGCCACATAAGAAGTTATACTTCTAATACATCACATTTGGCAACAGACTTCAGCAAACAGAGATTTATGCATCTATTGACTTCTTTAGTCCTTGCATCTAACTCTTCAGCTTGTTGAAAATTACATTTAAGTTAATATACATAGCTAAGCATAATGCCATGAAGAGCAACAGAATAATGAGGCCGAACACAATAAAATCACAAAATATTACCATAAGTCGTGTACTTGCATTTAGCCTTATTTGCATTTGTTTTCAGTGCCAGACCTTGCACAAATGCAGAGATGGAAGAATAAAGATATAGAAAGGAGAAGATACATTGGCAGAGTGAGGTGCAAGCAGGGACAAAATAACTTATGATAGAAGAAGGCTAATGATGGATCATGACAATATTTAGCCAACAGTTAGACATCAAATAGTGTAAAAACAAGTCAGTAACAGATAATAGCTTGATTAGAATCCCTTGAAAGTAGTAAAAAAAAATCTATCTATACGTATGAGTATTATCTCATCAAGCAGCAAAGGGACCATGACTTCACGAAGCACAGTGACAACGTACTGAAGCAGACTGGGAGAACCGAGAGAGAGGAACAGATGTAGAGAAGAATGGCAACAGTATGTTTTGGGGGAACATGTACGAACATCTGTATGTTGTGCTACTGTTAATTATTAAAACATCATTAATCTGTCCTGCTCTGTACATTAAAGTGCTTGCCATAGGCAAACACAAGGAAAAGGAGAGTGCTACAAACATGAAGACATAAGCATGATAACATTGGCTTAATAACTTAGCCTGTTGGTGCTATCATATTTTGGCAAAAGATGTCTTGCAGTTCAATTCAAATTGCATGGCAATGAAATTATGTACATGGAGAAAAATACAGATGTATTCAGTTAAATATTTGAAATGTCATGCGTTTAATACATTGACCTATAGCTGTAATCAGTCATGGTACTATGCAGAAACATCAGTCTACAAATAGGGTGATTATCCCTGCCAGCCACATAGGAACTCCTTCTTTGTTACATCCAGCAGCTTAAGAAATATTACATTATCTATTTCATAGCACTGCCTTTAGCCTGCTTATACTCGGTATTCCCTCAGTGCATGGGATTTAAGCAAATTTCTGCAAAAGTAACCAGACTACACTAGATTAAATTGAAGTTTACAGCTTTTGCAGTAAGATGTTAAACAACAGTCACTGTCACTCAGCATTGCTGTGATATGTTGCCAACTTCTGTGCAAATGTGAAGGACATAAAGTGAAGGGTTTTCTAAGGACCATTTCTGGCCATGTGTGTTGCCTGTGAATTTTTTTTTTTACCACATTAAACACGTGAAAATGTGTGGAGAGGACAGTGGTGAAAATAAGGTTGGCAAGCAGAGGGTAGGACACGGGAAAGAATTCAGGAATTTTCAGTAGAGTTGTGGGAACGAACCATAATTATCTACTTTCACAACAAATGTGCAATTGTACACTTTGGAGCATCAGCATACCAGTGGTGGGTGACAACAACAGAGCAATGCTGCATGGCCAATTGGACCAAATCAAGTGTGTTAAGATAACACAAAGACAAAGTGGAGAGCTAAGTATGGGGTGCATTTTTTTTGTGAGGAAGGTGCCCATTTTTATTATTTTTTCTTCCAAGAGAGAGAGAAATGTTGGGAAAGGTGCTTAGTTCAGGTAGGTAAGGTGGGTTAGGAAGCATGCACAGACATACAGAATATATAAGACAGACAGGCATGGTGATGGAGATAAAAGGTTAGGGTACACTATGACTGGGGATAGTTAGAGGACATAGGAGGCAAACTCATGCCCAGCTTGAGAACAGTGGAAATCTAGTCCTCACCCTCAGAACTGTCATCACTGTCTCCTGCAACAGCTTCCTGGGTCAGTGCCAGATGTGGCATCGTCTTTGCAATGTGATGTGGGATCTTTTTACACTGCTGATATCTGCACCAGGACCCCTTTCCATGATTTCCTCCATAAGCCCTGTCAACTCCTGTTGTTGACAAAATTGCCACCTCCAATGGTACTGCTCCCAAAGGGTACCACTGCACCAGCAGTCAGAGCAGAGCTACCTGGTGCAGTTGGATCAGGTAAGGTAGGGATTGTGGAGGCAATACTGACAGGTTGTGAACCCATTGTACTGGGTGTCTGTGCTGCTATCTGTGGAGGTCTGGTGAGCTGAGTCACAGTGATCAGTCAACTCTCTGTGCTGTTGGTTATTTCCTTTTCAGCAGCAAGGCATGCAAACAGCAGAATGTTAATAAATTATAACCCCACCCAAAAAAAAGAGAAAAAATAGGGTGGTAGAGACAAAAAGAGATAATTAAATACATGGTATGTCACATTAATACCTTGTCCAATAAACGTTGTTTGGCAACACATAAAGAATTATGATAATTTCCTATTGTATACCTTTGCCACATCCATTTATGGTGGAAAAGTATCAATGTATCATAAAATAAACAAATGTTACTGTTGTGATAAAACAAAGAGCAGCCTTTATTTCACTATGACACATAGGATATATACACTCAAATGTAATAATTGCAATTACCATAACTGAATTGTTCCTGAAGTATTATTGCAGTTAGTGTTTTATAAATATTTACCTAGTAATAAAATGTAATTGGTGCTTCTGAATATTGAACCCACATACGTTTAACCAAGTGTTCTTTATGCCTAATGCAAGCAACAAGCGTTATTAGGGAAGGCATGCATGCTTGAGATGAAGGTTGAGGTATGTCCACTCAAGATGGATGGCACAGTGGTGTAGCAGTAGCATTGTTGCCTCACAGCAAGAGGTTCGCTGGTTTGATTCTTAGCTGGAGTGCCTTCTGTGCAGAGTCTGCATGTCCTCCCTGCGTTCGTGTGGGCTTTCTCCAGGTACTCTGATCTCCTCCCACATTACAAAGACATGCATCTGGAGTGTTTCTCCCTGGGCCTCTGCTGAAAATTGCTTTGTTCCAAGTCAGACTTTCCTGGTAAACAAATTTTAAATAAAAAGATGGTAATGACTGGGTATTTGAAAAAAAAATCTGACTTGACTTTGGACCTGAGTCATGCTTCATGCCTCCAACTTGTGTTGGCTGGCTAGATCATTAAAAGCTATATCATAGGCAAGTTAAAAGTCAGTATACTTACACAACTGAGTTGTGTTCACAGCCTTAAATTCAGCCTCCCAAGTCATGCTAGCGCTTTGTATAGTCATGATAGTGGTGCTGACTTTGTTCCCTAGTGCATGGAATGCTAGTTGCACTGCAGACAGCATTGGCTAAGCTATTCCAGGTCTCAGCCTTATTCTGAGACCTGGCATAATCTCCCTTGCAGCAGCCTATGGCTATAGCACTTCATGAGGAGTGCCACAAATATCCTGGAGTCCTCAAACCCCCACCCCCGCCTTTGTACTCTAAATTTAGCACCATTCTCTCCATCATCAGCCATGTCTGCAAGAGACAAGCTAGCAAACTTTGTCTGAATTGGTGCCAAATTTGGATCTGATTGGTAACTGATTGTGCACAAAGATGCATAGCCTTGCCAACTGCATTTGGACAACTGAAAGCAGATTGATTCCTTGGAAGACACCTTGGCACTATTTACATTGCATAGTAGTAGAGGTGTCAGACATGGCATTTGAGCTTTGTCATGCATGATGCTCAACCTACAAGCACAGGTTATAATGTTCAACAAAGGAATGTTTAATGGCATGGCTTTTAATCCTTGCAGTATGGAAGCAAAAAGAGGATGAATTGTGACATATTGTGATGTTGAGGCTTATATAATGTTAAAGTATGGCAATATTAGATGGGAATCAAACCCATGGGATAAAGCATGCAAAAAAAATTGAAATTTAGCTGATTAATTAACACTGCCATAGCAGAACTACCTTTCAAGCATATAAATTAGACATATACTAATTTCAGAATAAATGTAGATACGCTTCAAAGAGGCCTGTATGTGTGTGATTTTAATTACATCTCGGAATGCACTATGTAAAAGTCAATATTTCTATTTGTAAATATATTTCAGGTGGATGCAGTTGAATGCACTGAATAATGGTTGTGATATGTTACATACAGACTTCATAAGACATAACTGTCATAAACACACAGTTGGGATGTGTGATAACCATACTGTGTCCATCATACATATGCAAGTGAATTTTATATTAAATATCCCCATTGTCATGTTTAGGAAATTGGACACACGTTAGTGTGAGGTTATATGTTCATAGGTTATAGGTTCATAGGTTCATACTAGACTATCTGCCCTGGGGCAATTATAAGCCTAGCCCGATTTTGTTTGGCTTACGCCACCCCTTGATTTGAGTATACTGTGCCCTTTTTACGGTTTAGTTTACTGTGCCTCTGTCTAATAGTGACACGGAAGTAATCCCGGGAACAAACCTACGATTCCCCATCCACTCATCAAGATTCTTCTTGAAGAGATTCAATGAGGTGCTCTGCCTAACATGAATTGGAATTCTATTCCAGAGTGAAGGGAGCCTCTGGGTTATGAATCTGTCCCTCCAGCAAGTCCTATTTATTTCTGTGCTGAGGTTCAAATCCCTCGAGCATGTGGCTCTAAGGGATTTAGATTTACTGAGGTGGAGCATGTCCATTAATTCTGGATTGGACATAGCTTTATATGTCAGGCATAGATCGCCTCGAAGTAGGCGGTATGCAACTGAGTAGAGATGGAGTTTTTTAACCGAGCAGCATATGGCATCTGTTTGAGTCCCTTGATCCTCTTGGTGAGGTACTTTTGGGGTCTTTCTAATTGCTGCAGGTGTCGGGTAAGGTACATCCCAAAAGTGGCATTGTATTCTATGATGGGCCTGATGAGGGATGAATAAAGGGGCGCGATTACCTCTCTTGATCTAGATGTGAATCCTTTCATGATGAGGTGGGCCATGTAGAAGGTCTTTCTAACCACTTTGGCAATGTGGTTGTCAAAGGAGAGATTGCTATCAACTTGGGTTCCCAGATCCCTAATTACTTTCTCTGTACTTAATGGTTTACCGCCTATGTGGTAGTTTGTGGGCACATTGTTTTTGCCAAAGGGTATGACTATACACTTTTGGCATTTAGCTTTAGACCATGGCTCTGGCACCAGTTATCCGTCTCTGTGAGACCTTTTTGAAGGATGTTTGTGTCAGCTGGAGAGTCGATTATGGTGCCCAGTTTGCAGTCATCTGCGAACTTGGTGAGCCATAGTCCTCCCACGTTGGCCTGTACCTCAGAAAAGTATATACCGAACAAGAGCGGTCCCAGGACAGAACCTTGTGGGACACCACTTGTGACTGGTTTCGAGTCTGACATGGCTCCAGCAACTCTCACTCTGTGGGTTCTGTCTTTGAGCCAGTTTTTGACCCATCTTGTGACATAGGGGTTTATATTTAAGCTGGATAGCTTATCTATGATGCCCGCATGGGGTATTGTGTCAAATGCCTTTGCTAGGTCTAGATAGGCTGTGTGGACTATCTTCTCTTTATCTATGGCTTTGGTGACTGTTTCAAAGAAGTCAACCAGGTTCAAAAGGCAGGATCTGCCCTTGATGAAGCCGAATTAGGTAGGATCTAGTGTCTGTAGGTCCCCGATGTCTTTGTTTATGAGCTCCATGATGATCCTCTCCATAGCCTTGCAGACTAAGCTAGTCAGGCTTATGGGGTGATAGTTTCCAGGGTCCGTGGAGGCTCCACCTTTGTGGAGTGGGACCACTGTTGCTG
This sequence comes from Protopterus annectens, assembly GCF_019279795.1. Classification (NCBI taxonomy): domain Eukaryota; kingdom Metazoa; phylum Chordata; order Ceratodontiformes; family Protopteridae; genus Protopterus; species Protopterus annectens. Next base: position 914,571,395 of record NC_056744.1, on the reverse strand, counting down.
TACGCCATTCTGTGGGCACATATCCTGTAGTGAGGCTGAGATTGTACAGCTGTTTTATTTGAGGGATTAGTTCTTCTTGGAGTTCATGTAGGACGCAACCCGGGATGCCATCTGGTCCCATGGAAGCAGTGTTTTTTGCTATGGAGAGGGCAGCCATCACCTGAGCATCAGAGATGTTTGGGAGGCAGCCCCCTGCCGGGATAGACACTTGCTCTTTTGGGGGGGGGGGGAGTTTGCACTGAACCTGTCTGCCAGGATATTGGCGATGTCTGTGGGTTCAGTGTATTTTTGTCATTTAGAATCAACTCAGAACAAGTCTGGGAGTTGCATCCCAGGTTCCTAACATAACTGAAAAAAGCCTTATGATTGTCTTTAGTGCCTTGTGCAATTTTTCTCTTAAAGCTGGCCTTGGAGGATTTTATGAGGGATCGTAATTTTTTGCTAGTACTGATCAGAGATGCCTTCCCTATTAGGGATTTTGCTCTATCATGTAGTATCTTCCTCCTTCTGTTGTACAGTCTATTTATGGCTGGGGTCCACCAGACTGGACGCCTGCCTTTGGATGATTGGGTCTTGATTTTGTTTGGGATAGCTTGATCCATGCATTCCTGGAGATGTCCGTAGAATGTGTTTATATAGGATTCTGCAGTTTGGGCCATAGTTTCCACTGGCCTTGGGGCCTTGAAAGATTTCACTTCAGTTTTGAGAAGTGAGAAGTTCGCTTTTGAGAAGTTTTTCACTGTGGTTTTCTGGGCTGGGGGTGGGGTCGGGATGTGGATATCCAGTGAAATTAATTTATGGTCTGATCTTACCAATGAAGGGTATACTTCTGGTATGGAGCATAGAGTCTATTAATTGCTTACAAGAAACATGTTTAACATTATTATATTAATTTAGTATTACATTCCTAATCAAACTGTTGAGAGAAATGGGATTCTAACACCATTTGCAAAATTACCCTTTAGTCAGATTTGAATCTTTAATCAGCACTGTTTTTTTAATCTAAACTTACTGCACTTGCACCTTCTGCTACAGAGACAGGTGTTTGAATTTCTCCACCCAGTATTGTCCTGAGTAAGCACACCATTGCCAGGCACCTTTGTACTACATAAGGTAGTCTTAACTCAATTTTCCAGTTTTTATCCTTAGGTAGAGAACTGTGTTTGCATTCTGCCAAAAGGGGGGTAAGTGCAAATTAAAATAAAAAAACTGCATATTGTGAATAATTGTAATGTGATCTCGAAGCAAAAGTTGAACAATGCATCATGTCTTTTATTTTTCTCAGTTCACATCAGTTGCACATTTTGCCACAGAAAAAATTAAATGAAAGATATACTTGCTTCACTGATTACTATTTAGATGTTGCGGCCATGCAATATTACCAAGTTGGTTTGTTCTACATAAGGCAGCCTAAACTAAAATTTTCACCTTTTTCCTCAGGTAGTGAACCATGTTGTGTGCTGCTAAATAGAGAGCAAATGCAGACTGAAAAAAATAGCCAAAAAGATACATTACAAACAGATAATAAGTGTAATATGATGCCAAACAATACCTCCTGTGCCTTATCTCACTCACTTCACTTCATTTATACCTTGTGCCACAGATCTGGACATCTGCCAGCTGTATTTTCTGCAGCAATTACTGTCCCTGGCACTGAGGGATGTGCTACAGTGGCACACATATTTGTTCTGCATAAGGTAGTAGTGAAACGTTTTTGCACTCTGCTGAGTGGATAGTAAATGGAAAAGGCATTAGAAAAAATATGATACAGAAAAAATATGACAGTAATTTAAATGTAGTCAATGGATATATGTACCAATGGCCAGAGCAATAAGTGTATCAACTGGCACATTCATCCTTCTCACATCTCATTGCAACATCAAAAATCTACTTTGTGGAGCACATTATCGAACTTGTAGTTAATGACAAATAATGAGAAAGTGGACACACAACAGCTCATATATTAACACCACTGACGATGTTTGATTTTTAAATGACAACAACAGCACAATGGTATCACAAAATCTAACCAAATATGTTTTCAGACCACCCTCTGTAAATTGCCATTTAAGTGGATTTGAACCATGTATCTGCTGTCCTTATTCTTTAAGCTCACTGCACTGACTAGTGTATTCTCTTCACTGAGTACTATCCAGAGTGCTGATGGTTATACAATTCTACCGGGCTAGTTTGCACTACTTAAGGCAGCCTAAACTAAATTTTTCACTTTTTTCCATAAGCCATGAAAGTTCATTCCATGCTACCAAGTGGAGTGCAAATGCAGAAGGCAATATTTACCAGAAGCATTCACACAACATTTTTGAAATACCAGCTTCAGGAAACATGAAATAATTCACAGTGTATATCTAGCAATAAGCAAAGCTACTTCATTACACATACATTCAGCTTTCTCACATCTTGCCGCATCAGGATACATTATCAGGACTATAGCTAATGCCACGGGAATGGAAAAGGGCAAGGGGAACAGAAGAAATGTTTTCATTGTTCACACAACATACATGATGAATATTGTCATAATGTCAAATGACTTATCTGTCTGTCATTTCTAGCCAAATACTGGCCCTTTTTGTTTTTCCCACATCAGCACATTCCTACACCAAACAAGTGTCAAGATTTAGTATGGCCTCACTCAGGAAAATGATCTGTGAACAGTTTTGAACCCTACATCACCTGTACTGTTTCTGTAAGCTCAATATATTTATACATTATGTCATAGAGAGAGGAGCGTGACAACTTGAATTGCTTCACTCAGTAATGTCCAGACTGGGGAGTAAAGTGCAACAATGCCACTCTTCATTGCACAATTGATGGCAGTCAAAATAAAAGTTGTCAGTTTTTACCTTCGACAGTGAACTGCCATTTACTACTATTTACCACTGCCAATCACTGGACCACAATTTCAAATGCTGCACAAATGATAAGGAAAAAACTGAAATCAAGTACTTTAATTGTACATTTCCAATGTTTAATCAGCTTTGTTATCTTTGTTATCTTGCAACAGGAACCTGTATGGATTTGAATCCTGAAGCAGCCATGCACCCCAAATATCTGACAACTTCTGGTACCCTTGATAAGTGTAAGCAGGAGCTTGGAAGATGAAACATTTGCAAGCAGGGTCTTTGGAGATAAACCATTTACAGGCTGCTTGTATCTATTAGAGAAATATGTGCCAAAGCAGGGACACATCTCCTGTTCCCCATCAAATTGTCCAAGTTACACTTGAATTGGGTTAAGGAGGAACTCTTCTTCACATGGATGGGGAGCTTGTACCAGAGAAGGGGTAGTCTGTGGGATAAATACCAGTCTCTCCAGCAGCTCCTATTTATATTACAGGAAAGTTTAAGTCTATAAAACAGGTAATACTGGTGCTATTTGTTTTGTTGATATGTACTGCATATCAGACAAAAATTTCCCCTCAACAGGCTGTAGGAGGCAGAATACAAGGATAGGGCTTTGAGGTGGTCTGCATAGGACATTTTACTTGTGCCCTATATTCTTTTAATGAGGAACCTCTGTGGATGTTCCAATTGTTAGATGCACCTAGTTAAGTACTTACCAAAGGGGAAATTGTACTCAATGATAAGTCTGTCGATTGCTGAATACAGTGGGGCAATGACCTTCTTGGATCTAGATGTGATACCTTTGTTTATAAATTGCACAAAATAGAAGGATTTCCTCTCTACTGCAGACACATAATGGTTAAGGGCTAGATTACTGTCAATGTGTGTCACCAAGTACCTGATTACTGGGTCAACTCTTAGGGGTATGTTGTCAGTATGATAGCCACCAGGGGTGGATGACTTTCCAAAGTATACAAGTACGCATTTCTTGGCATTTAATTTTAATCAATGGCTCTGACACACGTTATTTGTCTGTGACAACCCCTCATGGAGAACATTAGTGCTGGCCTGGGATTCTATGACTGCTCCTAATTTGTAATCATCTGCAAATTTAGTTAGTCAGAAGCCCTTCACACTGGCCTTGACTTCACAGAAGTAAATAAAAAGGAGCATGCCCAGGATCAAACCCTGAGGAACTATGCTTGTGACTGGCCTCTTTGTAGAGGTGAATTTCCCAGTTCTAACTTCCTGGGTCCTGTCTGTGAACCAGCTGGCTATCCACTGGGTGATATAAGGGTTTATACCCAACCTCTTTAGCTTGTCAACAATGCCTGAGTGAGGTATTGTGTCAAATGCTTTGACCAGGTCAAGGTACACAATGTGAACCATTTTGTCCGCATTCATTACTTTGGTGACCTTCTCAAATAAATCCACTAGGCTGAGTAGGCATGACCTGTCTTTGATGAAACCAAATTAGGTTGGATCCAATGTTTGGAAATTCCCTATGACATCACTGATCATTTCCATGATAATTATTTCCATAGCCTTGCATATGAAACTAATGAGACTTATAGGTCTGTAATTTCCAGGGTCTGTAGATGGCCCAGTTTTGTGCAGAGGGTTGGCTGTTGCTGTTCTCCATTCATGAGGCAGAGAGCTTGTTTGGTAGCTACAGTTAAATAACATTTCCAGAGGGCATTATAGGTCATGATTTATGCTATTTTGAAGGCATTCTGGGGTACTGTATGGGTCTACTGATGCAGTGCTCATGGCCTTATAGAGAGAATTAAGACATGTTCCCTAGTTATAGTGGGGGGGGGTCTATTTCATGGTATTTCCTGAAGGAAGGTTGAAGGTGAAAAGGGGATAAAGTTAGAGCTGAATTTGCCTTCTAGTAGGTTTGCTGTATCTTATGGCTCAGTATTGGTGGCTCCATTAACAATGAGCTCTGCATACATTTCTTTATTGCCTTTGAGGCTGCAAGGAGAAAAAGTGTTTAGATGTAGTGATAAAGTGACATTGTATCAGATCACATTGTAAGTGCAATAGAAACAAGTTATGAAAGTTGTCCTTTCTTATTTGACAGCAAATGTACTCAAACAATATTAAACAAAGACTGTAAACACTGCAGGTATATTATTTTCTTGCTCTATGGTGCCTCATCCCCTTATCTGCACTTTTTTCATGCCAGTGCTATCTCTGTTTTATTTTATATGTTATCTGTATCTGGGCTTAAAGTACTCATAGGATCATAGGATCATAGGAGGTTGCAAGACTAATGGCCCAAAGGCCCTTACAAGCCTAGCCAAGTTATGAGCCCTTTCTCCCAAGGTCAGCACCAATTATCCCTATCTAGCAGTGACATAGGTGGGATCCCGGGGGTGAATTTTCTGTCTCCCATCCAGTCACCCAGTTGCGTTTAAAACTGGCCAGTGAAGAACTCTGTTTAACTTGTAGGGGGGAACCTATTCCACAGATGGGGGAGCCTTTGGGACACAAATCTGTCCCACCAGCATGTTCCATTGATGTCACAGGCCAGGTTGAGATCCCTAGTGTGACTACCCGTGTGGTGTTGGACTTACAGATATGCAGCATTTCCATTAAGGCTGGGTTTGAGATAGCCTTATAGGTCAGTTCCTTGAATATAAACAACATTTCTTACTGGGAGAGATAACTGTGGTCATTAAAGCCAGCATTTGAATGTTAGGAATGTTGGTCTCCTAAATCAGTCAGTGTACTTTCAGACTTTTTGGTGAGTATCTCCTCCCTGACACACCATTAGTAAGTGAACATCAAAAAGAGGAGACTGTGAAACCCTGATTGTGCCTGCAGTCAGAGTAATCATAGACACCTGAAGACCATTAGCAGTTAACAATTCTCAGTGTTTATCCTTGTAGTGCTAGGACAGTGTATGTAATTGTGCATCTCCTTTTGCAATGTTTATAGTCTCTATATTTTGTGCAGATTGTGGTATTTAGGGATGTTAATGATTTAACATCTCATTTGCATACTCACAATGCTCACAGGGCTGACTGTATACTATATAAAAATAATAATCATACAGCTAATGCCCTTGCATCATACTGAAGAGACTGGATCCATAAAGCTCAATACTGTTAAATAAACACAACTTTCGGAGAGTTATCTACTTTATCATTGCAACTCCTGGCAGATGTGGTTCTCTTGGTCATTGAAATAATGCTGAGCTATTCTACCATGTGTCGCTCACACCCCTGTCCAAGATGCCAGGCCATAATGCTAACACAGTGCTTGATTGTGTTTATGCAGACAAATACACATTGAAAAAAGTCACTTGCCCATATCAACTCACACACATGCAAAATATCTAAGCAGTACTGTTGAATGATATACATTGTTTGTTACTAGCTGTGAAAAATGTATAGACATGCTATATATCTGCTATATGCATGTTTCTTACTTGCACGCACTTTCTTCTTTGGTGTCAGCTTTGCCGTCCAGCTATTCCTCCAACCCTGTGCAAATGATGATGACTGTGCCCTGACTTTTGCACATGTCTTTGTGACTTAGGACTGCATATATGTCTAATGCACACAGTTGATAGCTAATGCTTGTTAATTCACAAGCTTACATTTATTAATATGTATTGCAGAAGAAAAGTTTTTGATTTCTTGTTCCTACTCATTTGTGAATGATTGCTTTTATAATTGTTGAACTGTATTCTATTGTGATTAGTATAGTCATTAAAGCAGTGCAAGCATTATGTACTTCAGTCTTGCCTCTTGGTATAGTTGTGCAAATGAGGGTGTAATTGACCCATTCCATGTGTTATAGATAGTGGTCAAATGAAATGCTTGATTCCCAGTATTGGTTATAATACTAATTGTATAGTGCACAAATCTGACATATTAGATATTACTGTCATAACTGTACACCCCAGACAAATGCTCTCCTGGGGGGGCATACACATATTTACCTATGAGAGTAATATGTTATATAACTTGTTTTATTTACAGCTTCCACATTTACCTTGTCATTACTGCAAGTACAAATTGTGTTCTTTCATAACACAGCCATTAAATGGTTAAGTATAGGTTATTGAGCCTGACAGGCATCAGTTTTGCTGTTTGCATGTGCATGGGATCTTAGGCTTTGACCCTGGTAGTGATTGTGCATGCTATCCTTTGCCTCTGAGCCAGACCCAGGGCACACTCTGCACTCCTCCATCTGCGAGCAGCATCTGCAGCTGGTGGTTCTCACTAATAGTCCTCATCTGTATATACTGTTGCTGCTGTTGGCCCTGCCTTTGGTCCTTAAAACTGTGGTCCTGACCCTTGCTGTCCTTCTTGAAGTTATTTCCTGAAAATGATATTGTGTAACATGGCCAGACGTGTAAGTATTTTGGCATAGGTGTCTGACTTGTACTGCAGTGCACATCCTGATGCATCTAGGCACAAGAACCTTGATTTAAGCAATCCAAACAAACATTCTGTAACACTCCTAGGCTGAATGTGGTCCTTGTTGTATCCTTGTTCAGTGGAGTTGTGTTGGCTTCTTATGGGTGTCATGAGCCAGGGCTCCAGTGCATAACCTGCATCCACCATTAGATACCCTTGAGGAATGTCAGCCCGAGCAAACCTGGTATGCAGCTCACAAGTGTGCCATATATGTGAGTCATGTAAACTGCTTGGGTTACTTGCACAGACATTGTAGATGAGCCCATGGGTATTACAGGCAACTAGACAGTTTATAGAGTGGAAACATTTTCTGTTGATGTACCTCCTTCCCTGTTCCCCAGGTTTGGCATTTTTTTGTATGTGTGTGCAATCTATTGCCCTCAGCACTTCAGGGAAGTGTGACATTGCATATAATTCCAGCATGGTTCTTGTTTTGATGGTATGTGGGATACAGATATGATCTATTGCACGTATTAGCACTATAGTTAAAAACTGATGTAATATTGTTGAGGCTGATGCCTTTGACAGCCCTAATATATCCCCTGCCGGTCTCTGCAAAGTACCAGTAGTTAGTATACATAATGCTAAATATACCTTTGTTTCCACTGGGAACGGTTCTCCATGATTTCCCTGGGGCAAGACATGTGGAGGTAGAAGTCCACCCTGTATCTCTCAGCGCTGTCTGTGTCATGCAGTCCATAACTCAGTGTCTAAACACCCTTCTTTGTCTTGCGTGAGGTCTGGCAGTAGCAGCAGAACCATCACCCTGATTTAAAGCCTTCTGCACACACAGTACAGTAATAGAAGCAGCGACCCTTAACATGCTTTTTTTTCTAAGTGTAATTATGGTGTACTCCAAAAGGCTTTGGTGTACAGGACAAAAAGCCTACACTGAGAGTACATGATTACAGTATAGTTTACTGAATAGCTTCACCATAATGGACTGGTTAAATAGCACATTCTGCATTTGTTTATGTTTGGCATCTCTACACTTCATGTAGAGCCATTTAATGAATACCAAATAGAGTGCAAACAAGAAAGCTACACTTCATGTAGATGTTAATGAATCCAGTCCAGACTGTTTTATATACGTGCTTCAGATGTAGTCCAAAGATTTAGACGCAGACCCTTGGCTTTTAAGCAAATTGAAGAATTTAGAACACAAAGGCATCAATGATGCTGGAATAGCTATGGCAAGCAAGATTTATCTGTTCTTTGATTCATGTGGTGTAATCTGGAACCTTGTAAAGTATTTCAAGTTTTAAGCATTATTTATTTATTTATTTATTTATTTATTTATTTATTTTATATGTCTTTGTTGACCTAGAAAGTCCAACTGGCAAAGTGCATTTTCATTGGGGAGAAAAGCTACATCACAGTACATTCATATTATCAAGTCAATTTCAGATATTTCTCAAAAAAAAATAAATAAATAAATAAACAGCATCACAAGACAGGTATATACAGTAATGTATTTATATCAACATGGGTAAGTCTATACAGTTCTGGTAGCATTGAAATCTTTCAGGAAGTAAATGGATTTATGCCGTAGAAGGGAAAACGTAAAGAGATTTTGTGTTCTTGCATTTCAGTACAGAAAGGTTTGTGAAGAGTTAAAAGAGATCTAATGTATTTATTTATTTATTTTATTTTACATTTGTTGACCAGGCTAGTCTAACTGGATACATGTCCATTTTCAGTAGAGGCCCGGGGAGAAAAGCTCCAAGACACTTACATAAAGACAATATAGCAAGTTACAATAGTCAAAGTATATAATAGCTATTGTTAGTAAAATACAATACTCCTGGTGAGCATATAAGCTAATGTGCAAGAGATGTTACTATATACATATATACATATTTTAAATTGCAATAACATGGTCTTTGGTTGATTAAAAATATGTCAATAAAGAGTAATAAAACTAGTGTATGGAGAGAAAGTTAGTCAGGGTTAGTATAGGGGCATAACCAATGAGTTCTGAGAAATAGTCTTAGATTTTGTTTAAAAAGTGTCAATGAAGGCTGAGATATGAGTTCAGAGGGAAGAAGATTCCAGTGCTTACCAACAGTATTAGAGAACAGAGAGTCTCCTGCTAAGTTGTTAGATCTGCTGGTGTTGATAAGGAGTTTGATTGAGGAGCGCAAGTGTTTAAGATTGTTATATGGGGTAAGGGGGCAACAGAGTATTGGAGTGTTCGTGGGTTGATACAGGGTCCTATGGGCTATGACAAGCTGGTAAAATTGCAGTTGGTTTTGAAACTCTATCCATCCTAGTTGCTTAAGATTAAGACAGTGATGGGTTCTAAAAGGAGAGCCAGTGGCAAATCTAGCAATATTATTATAGGAGATAGTCAGTTTGTTGAGGTTGCTTTTAGAAAGATTAGTGAATATAGCTGAAGCATAGAGTAGGGTGGAGATTAAGTGAGTTCTGGCTATGGCAGTCCTGGCTACTGGTAGTTTATATGAGTATCAAAGCTAAGGTTGTTATCTATTGTTATTCCTAAATGTTTAGTGGTTGAGTCGGGAGATATAATAGTGCCATTATTAGATACTAGTGTGAAATTTATTGGTGTGGATTTTTGGGTTGGTGTGAAAAGTAAAAGTTTAGTTTTTTAGGATTTAGGAGGAGGCAGCGGTATAAGAACCATTGTTCTACTGTATTAAATGCTTTTTGGGTAAGGAACTGTAGTTCAGTTGGAGACGTGGCTGAACAAATTATTGTGGAGTCGTCTGCATATTGAATACAGGTGGCTTCAGGAATTGCTGAGTGAAGGTCATTCCTAAAAATGGAGAATATGAGTGGGCCTAATATAGAGCCCTGTGGAACACCTAGGGAAATAGGGAGATGAGTAGATAGGTTGTTTTCCCATAGCACAGCTTGTTGTCTATTGTCTAAGTAAGATTTAAACCAATTTATGGTTAGAGGTTCAAGTGAGAGAGATTTCAGTATATTTAAAAGGAGCTGGTGATTAACAATGTCGAAAGCTTTAGATAAATCAATAAAGACTGCAGAGGAGAGAATTTTGTTGTTTCGGTTTTTGTTGATGAAGTCTGTGAAGGTTAATAGGGCAGTGGTAGTACTGTGGAAAGGTTTAAATCCGTGTTGACAATTGGCTAGTAAGTTGTTTTGGAGTAGGTGGTTAAGTAGTTGCTTATGGATGCTAATGAAGAATATAGTTGACAACTGCATCGTAGAATTATGTAGATGGGGATATATGAGTACTGTATTGCAGGATAATGGTAACAGCATTTGAATGAGAGAGCACTTTAAAGGATTCGTTCTAAGTGCCTGTTCAAAATTGGTGTATCTGGAAGGTTTATAACTTAGGCATATAGAGAATGCATGACAGTGGTAGAGAGGTGGAGGGGGGCAGTTAGAAAAAGAGAAATATGAAAAGTAGTGTTTAAGAGAGGGATGAAGAGGAGTGCATTCACTACTGGAGGGAAAGTTGTTAGGGGTGTTATGGTTCAAGTACCAGAGGAGAAAAGTTAGTGATAGGTAATAATAAGTTTATGCTTTCACTAGAGGTCTCAACCTAGTGAAGAACATGAGCATGACCAGGATTGGGTAAGGTATTGCTTAAACTAGATTTTGTAGCTTGAAGGGGTTGTTTTGTTAGTCATTTTTACTTGTGTAGGGATGATTTCTCAGAGTTTGGAGATGTGACAGGAGTGTAGTAAGTCCGCTAATTAATATTTGGTTTACTAGTGCTTAATAAAAATTTATCACCAGAACAGAGGTCTCTTTTGAGGGTGTAGGGCAATAGTATATTTTAATGCAGGGCATTCGTTTAGGATAATATATGTTTGTGTTCCATAACTAGATGAGAGCATGTTAGATGGCTGTTAAGCTCTAGACAATTTGTTGTTTTAAAGCTTGGCAGTGGTGAGTTTGTTGTGCAGTGTTGGTAGAAATTTTAGCTACTTTGTTGTCACAGGAGACTAGTTTGAATTTTAGTGTACAGTGTAGGTTTTTAAGGATAGGTGAGGTATATAACAGGGATGGACGCAAACAGGATGAGGCTAGAGTTTTACTTACTGGGTTTGTAAGGTACTGTTTGTCCCTGTAAATACAGCCAAGTTTCTGTTGGATCTTTTTAATTGTTTGAAGAATATATTGATCAAATTTAAGACTATCTATTCCAGTGCTCAACAATTTAGTATGTAGAACTACCTCAGTTTTTAGCATTATTTGCAGACATAACCAAGAAGGATTGCTTTTGACTGAAATATTGTCTTGGGGTGAGGAGCATCAGTTTTGTTTTAATGGGACTGAAACACAGGTTTGAATTTTTCAGCCAGGTATTTATTGAAGAGAAAGGGATTTGAGTGATTTCTTGGATATTTGGAGGACTGAATATATAAAATCCATATTGTATTATATATGCTTGACCTATGGCAGTGAAAAATGTGTTTATAAAAACATTGAACTGAAGGGGTCCTAGTATAGACCCGCGAGGATACCTATGGTAATTGAAGAACAGGAGGAGAGGTCCTGTTACCATTTGCTTGTTTGTTGCCGTCCAGAAAGATAACTAAGGAAGCATGTAAGGGGGAACTGAGAGAGACCTATAGAAGGGAGTTCAATGAGTAAACTGTGTGATACACTGTCAAAAGCTTTGGATAAATCTAGGAACATGGTTGACACTAGGATAACATTTTTCCTATACTGGTGTATAGTGTTGGTGATGTTAAGGAGGATGGTGGCTGTGCTGTGGTGGAATCTGAATCCATGCTGCATTTCAGAGTGCAGGTTCTTTGGATTTAGGTGATATAGAAGCTGAGAATTAATAAATTTTTCAAGTATTTTTGATAGGGGGAGAGGACTGCAATGAGCATTCTGTAGATATACCACCTTTGTGCAAAGGTATAATAAAGGATTTCTTACAGATGGAAAGAATGTATTTTTCAGATATATATCTATTTAACAGCATAGAGATTGGAAAAGCAATGACATCTACATCCATTTTTAAGTAGTCTGAGGGGAGTTGGTCAGCAGCTAGGGTTGTTGGTTTTAGCTTATATAGGAGTGTTTTAATGGTGGAGGTAGGTACTGGGCTGAAGTCAAATAGCTGAGGATATTTAGCAGAGGCTGAAGGTACTGAGGCGGTAGTCAACATATTACTGTTAGTGAGATGCATTACTGTCTTGCATAAAATAGTTGTTAAACTGTGTGGGAATTGAATCAGTAGTATTGTTGGATGAAGAGGGTGGGGAGGGTGGTAGTATGACCTGGATGTAAAATTTTGTTTATGGATCCCAGGTCCCCACCCAGTTTGGGTTCATGAAGGGCCAATTGTGTCTTTTTGAACCTGATTGACTTCTTTGAATCAGTCTCCAGAGCCATTGACGAGGGTACAGCAGTCCACACAGCCTATCTGGACCTCGCCAAGGCCTTCAACACCATCCCCCATTCTGGAATCATAGATAAACTTACTAAGCTGGGCATAAATTCCTACATCACTCGATGGGTTGCCAACTGGCTTACTGAGAGAACCCATACTGTAAAAGTAGCCAACTCTAAATCCAGCTGCAGACAAGTGACAAGTAGAGTACCTCCTGGGACCACTTTTGTTTGGCATCTTCTTCTCTGAAGTACAGGCTAACACTGAGGGACTCTGGCTAACAAAGTTTGCAGATGACTGCAAACTGGGAACCATTATTGAATCCCCAAATGATGTGGATATTCTACAAAATGGCCTTACAAAAACAGATGCTTGGTGCCAGAGCCTTGGGCTCAAGCTCAATGCCAAGAAGTGTATAGTTATGTCCTTTGGGAAAAAAAAATGTACCCATGAATTACCACATAGGTGGCAGTGCACTAAACACTGAAAGTGTGATAAGAGACTTAGGAACACAGGTGGATAGTGGTTTCACCTTCAATAACCACATCACCACAACAGTCAAGAAATCCTTCTATGTGGCACACCTCATCACTAAGGGCTTTTCTTCCAGAAAAAGGAGGTCATTGTCCCACTGTACTCATCCCTCATTAGGCCCATCATAGAGTACAATGCCCCATTTGGTATGTACCTTACAAGACATCTGCAACAACTGGAAAGTCCGCAAAAACACCTCACTAAAAGAATCACAGGCCTAAAGCAGATGCCCTATGCTGACTGACTATAAAAACTCCAGCTATACTCTGTCACATATCATCTACTCAAAGGCGATCTCTGCTTAACATACAAGGCCAAGTCAAACTCAGAGCTGTTGGACATGCTACACTTAAAGAAATCCCAATCCAGCAGAACAACAAGCTCCAGGCATCTAAACCTTGTCATCACAATGAACAAAACATGCTGGAGGGATAGGTTCCTGACCCAGAGACTCCCTATACTCTAGAATAGACTGCCCATACATGTCAAGCAGAGCGCCTTTTTGACCCTCTTCAAAAGGAACCTTGACGACTGGATGGGAGATAGGAAATTTACCCTGTGGATCATGTCAGTCGCCCTGCTAGACAGGGGTCCAGGGAAGTAAATATTGTGGGAAGAAATAGCCAGGGAATTGTTATGGCTAGGCTTGCATAGGCCCTAGGGCCGATAGCCTAGTACCAACCTATGAACCAATGAACCTATGGATGTCCAGAAGTGTTTTGGATTGTTTTGATGGTTATTTTGGAGGATGTTATAATATGTTTGATTGTCATGTTTTGTTTGGTATTTTGTCCAATTCTTTAGGTGCCTAAAATGTTGAAATGTGTTTTGTGTTCTATTTTTCTGCCACACTTTCTAGACTTTTTTTTATACACTGTAGCATTAATTTCTTAGTTTCTTTTGTTAGCCATGGTGCGGAATTGGATTTGACCCTTATGCTACATATTAGGGCAAGGCTACTGAAAATTCGTATGAATATCCCATTGAAATGTGTGATGATAGAGTCTAAGGGCATAGATTTTAGTATTTTCCAGTCATTTTCTGTTAAATGTTTGATAAAAGTGTCTTTGTCAAAGTGTTTTTTGAGTTATGATCTTAGTTGTAAATTATATGTTTATATTGGATATTGTAATTTCTGAATGCATACGTAGCTAGATTGTCACTTAGGCTGTCTGGAAGGCTAATTTTGTGGGGTCTATTTGTAAGAATTCAGACTAAGGTTGATTGCCTACAAGTCCTTTTCTGGATGCTAGTAATTGATGTAATTGACTGTGTAAACCTGTATATGTTTCTGGAATAAGATGAGGTATTGCTTCTGATAAGCTGCTAGTCTATACTTATGTCTCCTAGTATTACTGATTCATGGTATACAGTGGGAAATCTAGTACTGGATATTTTCCACATTGAGTTTATCTGTAAGTAGTTCTGAGTTATTAACTGTGGTATCCCCTGTGTATATGTGGTTATGTTTATGGAATTCTTGTAGATGATGACAGTTTCTCCTGCCTGTTTATTTGTCCTTTCAAGCCTAATTATATTGAAACCAGGTTGGGCAAATTCTTTGTCAATTATGTGTTACTTCAGCCAGGTTTCTGTAGCTATGACTGTGTCTGGGGAATATGTGGCAATACAAGCATGTATGCCTTAGATTTTGTTGCCTATGCTTCTAAGATTGATACTTAGGAGGAGAGGTCTGGAAATGGGGATTAGGAGATGAAAAAAGAATGGTACATTTAACATTTAATACTGCACTGTGTGTGTGTGTGTGGGGGGGGGGGGGTGCTATTGTGTGAGGCCAGAATTTTGGTGAGTGTCTCCACTGAATTTTTAGGTGGAAATTTTATGTTGTCATATGCTTTTGTGTTTTAGTTTTATTGGATTTTGCATAATAACATCTTAGATTTAAGATATCTGCAATTGCAAAAAAATGGAAGCTTTATTGGTATAGTGTGAGTGCTATGGTGATAGACTTGGTAAATGTTGGTATAGTGAGTGCCAATTTGTAGGAGTGTTAAATATAATTAATGGGGAGATATGGTAGTTGGCAAAGATTGCTAATAAGTAAGTAATAAGTAAAGAGTGCTGATAGGTATTAGAGAGTTCTTGCCATTGACCATAGACTTGCAGACATAGTAGGTAACAAACCACCAATGATTTATACAAGAGAGGAAACAATTAAACAGGTGCTCTATACTGAATGAGAGCGACAGAAAGCAGTATATAGTACCTTTAAATGTGACCTTTGTGATAGCTGTCCTTGTGCAGATAACAAGAACAGTAATCTGCATCAACACAGCACAAGTATTCTATTTAGACTATTTCTGCAACTGTAAAACAACACATGTTGTTTTATCTTGCAAAACTGTGATATGAGTTATGTTACATAGATAAAAAATAAATATTTCTAAGGGGATGTTGAAAGATTTCTATGATAAAAAGGCAGAACATAAATAATGTACTACATAAACACATTGCAACTTGTGTAAATGATTTTAACTTCACATTTTGGGGCACTGCAGTTTTAAAGAAATATTTCTTGATGGGGAAAGGCATAACAAACTTTCTCTGAATCATAGCTGTGATGATAGGAGGTACTGTCAGCCATGCCAGGAGGAGGGCAGTAGATGTATGACTTCTGCCAGCAGAGCTATCTGGAATTTTGCAAATAATTATATGGCATTTGTATATTAAACTGATTTGTACAGATGCTTGTGCTGAAAATGTATTTGTGAGGTTTGCTTGTGTTACAATGTATTAGCAGTGCGCCCAGCTGGAATGAAAAGAAATGTACATGTATTATTGTAACTGAATTAAATATTTTAATATAGGATACTGGACAGCAAGGGTTAACCAGCTGGCTTAATTTAAGAAAAATAAGGGAAATATAAATGAGCTGTTAAACCATTAAAATGGCACACCACAGAGCTAAATAGGGCCAGAGACATTAGGTCTGGAAGAAGCCTTTGTTCATTAGCTTAGTAAAAAGAGGGGAAGCCTCAGGCACTGCCATAAACATTTAAGATGTGTATTGTAGCTGTCTATTCTAAATTTCTGTCTCAGCTTCATAGGGGGTTACTGTGAGAACCTAGAGTCAGGTGACTAGATGAGGTCATTCTGAAAGCCATCTTGGATATTATATTTTACATGGCGTAATCTCTGAGGAGGGAGTGTTCTGTTTGGGAACCAAACTAGAAAGACTGTTCATGTATTTCATCTTGCCTTGAAGTTATAAGGGAACTGTACTTTCTTTAGATTCAGTCAGGAAAAAATAAGTAAAACTTAGTTTAGATATTGTTTTTCTTTATTTGCCTGAACCTGTCCATCAACAGAATGCACACCCTTCAAGCACTCCTTAAAATGGAGAACATCAACATTTGTACTGTAACAGAGATCTGGTTCAAAGGAGCAGAAAGCAGCCTTGCACTACCAGGCTATAACTCATTCCACACCTTTTGGCCCCAGAACTTGGACTGAAGCTCCAAAGGCGGTAGTGTTTCCATATTCATAAAGGATGTGCACACCTCCAGACTGGTATCCCAACATAACGCATCAGAGATACTTCACGTGCAGCTAACATTGGGTAAGACAGCGATTCAGATCATTGCCTGCTATAGGTGCCCAACCATGTCGCAAGACTCACACTCCACGTTCCTAAGCACCCTGGAGAATATTAGGGTCCAACCTAATACTCTCATACTGGGTGACTTCAACTACCCTTCCATTAACTGGGAAAACAACTCATCTACCAATACACTTGCCCAACGTTTCCTGGAATTTATTAATTCCAATGCTCTGGACCAGTTTGTTCTTACTCGCACTAGAGGTAGCAACATCCTTGACCTGGTCATTACTAACATGGGCGACCGTTGCTCTACACCAATAGTCAACTCCTCCCTGATTAGATCTGACCACAAACTAATCACCTTGGAAATCTACATCCCTACCCCCCCCCCCCCGCAATGGTAACCACCATGAAAAACTTCTCCGAAGCTAACTTTGGGCTCCTAAAAACAGAGGTGGCTAACTTCACGACACCCATGCAAATGGAGAATAATTGCATGACTGCTGAATCATACACCAGTGCAATGTACGAACACATACACAAATGCATGGTAATCGCCATACCTAATAGAACCAAGATGCTCTCCTCCAAAAAATAGGAAGCCAATCTGGTGGTCCCCTGACATAAACAAATTCTACAACAGAAGGAGAAAAATGATGTGGAATAATGTGAAGTCCCAAGACTGGAAAAACTCCCTAATCAGCCTTAATAAAAAGATGAGATCCCTCATCAAATCCTCTAAAGCTAGCTATGAAAACATGTAATGCAGAATTCAAGAATTAATACAGGCACATTTAAGTGTGGGCATTGCTCCTCTTGCAAACATGTAATGCAGGATAGTCACGTATATTTGGAGAGTAGATGTAGGGATATAAAGGCCAAGGGTTATTACAACTGCATGTCCGGTGGATTGGTATATTTGGCAATATGTCAAAATTGTCCGCCGTTTTACGTCGGAAAAACCGAACGACAATTTAAAAGACGTATATACGAGCACATTTATGACATTGCCAAATGTAAAATTACCAATGCACTATACAAGCACACCACTGTATGTGAGGGTGCAAAATTTTTGTTCTTTGTAATTGAGGTTGTTTCAAGGGACATTAGGGGTGGACCCTGGGAGGCGAGGTTAGCCCATAGGGCAGATCCTATTGGAAGCCAACAAAGCCCCCGGGTTAAATGAATCCATTTCTATAGTGCCCTACCTTAGGATTAAAGCACAAATTATTTAATAAAGGTCTACAAGTTTATTATTCATTTATTCATTTATTTATTAATGATCAAGTCTGTTTTGTGATAAATGATTGTGGATATTTGTTTAACATACTATATCTATTTTATAAATATTTTAACTAATTCTATGTGTTTTTAAAAAAAATTTTTTAGGTATTAAACCTATCAGTGATGGTGTAATTGATTGACTGATATTCAATTAGGGTGGGTATTTAAACTATGTAGATTTGGGATGTGTTTTATCTGATGAAGTCATTCTATGAGACGAAAACGTGTGTAGTGCTTGCTGCTGATTTTGTTGCACGTTAATAAATCTTCTCTGTGCCTTATCGTGAGCTTTATTTGCCCTGGTGATTTATCAGATTGGTGTGGCTGCTTTTGTTGGTGGTGTTAGCTATGAAAACAGAATTGCAGCAGATAATAAAGATGTTTATGCAAAGAACCTCCATGGCAATACCCAGATTTGCTCTGAGCTATTGCAAAATGGTACCTCCTATATTGAGACAACAGATATTGCCAATATACTGGCCGACAGGTTCAGTGCCAACTTTACCCCTCTCTCCCCTCCCAAAGGACCTATCACATTAACAGTAGATTGCCAGGCACCCAGTATTACTGCTGCACCGGTTAGAACAGCACTATCCAAGGCCAAGAATACAGCTTTTATGGGACCTGACAATATCCCTGGCTGTGTTCTACATGAACTACAGAGTGAACTGGCACCTCACCTGTGTGCCCTGTTCAATCACAGCCTCATCTCAGGCTTTGTCCCTACTGAATGGCACACTGCTACAGTCATCCCTCTCAACAAAGGAGGAGTGGCTACAGACCCTGGGAACTATCGCCCCATTAGCCTAACTAGTCTGATATGCAAAGCTATGGAACGCATCATCATGGACCTAATAAACAAGGATATAGGGAATCTCCAAACTCTGGATCCCACACAGTTTGGTTTTGTGAAGGGTAGATCATGCCTGCTCAACTTGGTTGACTTCTTTGAGTCAGTCACCAGAGCTACAGATGAAGGCAAGGTGGTTCACACAGCCTACCTTGATTTGGCCAAGGCCTTTGATACCATTCCCCACTCAGCAATCATAGAAAAACTGAGTAAGCTAAGCATCAATCCCTATATCACTAGGAGGGTTGCAAACTGGCTCACAGATAGAACCCACAGTGTGAAAGTAGTTGACTCCAAGTCAGACTGCTGACCAGTCATGAGTGGAGTTTCAAAGGGTTCAATTCTGGGTCCTCTCCTGTTTGGTATATACTTCTCTGAAGTCCAGGCCAACACGAAGGGACTCTGGCTGACAAAGTTTGCAGATGATTGCAAGTTGGGAGCTATTATTAACTCTCCAAGTGATACTTTCCCGGTCAACAAATGATAAATAAATGTTGACATCCTACAGAAAGGCCTCACCGAGACCAACCACTAGTGTCAGAACCATGGCCTTAAGCTCAATGCCAAAAAATGTGTCATCATCTCCTTTGGGAAAAACCTGGTTCCCATGATTTACCACATCGATGGTAATCCACTGAACACAGAAGGTGTTATAAGAGATCTGGGAACACAGGTTGACAGCAACCTCTCTTTCGACCACCACATTGCCACTGTGATCAGAAAGTCCTTCTAAGTTTCACATCTCATTACTAAGGGTTTTGGATCCATGAAGAAAGAGGTCATTGTCTCCTTCTATTCTTCCATCATTAAGCCAATCATTGAGTACAATGCCCCATTTGGCATGTACCTCACCAGACACCTGCAACAACTGGAGAGGCCACAAAAGTACCTCACAAAGAGGATTCTAGGCCTTAAACACTTGTCCTATATCAACAGACTCAAAAATCTTCAACTATTCTCTGTTTCATATCACCTACTTAGAGACGATCTCTGCTTGTCTTACAAAGCCATGTTTGACTCAGCTCTGTTAGAAATGCTATATCTAAAGAAATCCCAATCCCTCCATACCACACACTCCAGAGACCTCAACCTCATTACCACAATCAACAGAATATGCTGGAGCGACAGGTTCATAACCCAAAGGCTGCTGATGCTATAGAATAGACTTCTTATATATGTCAAACAGTGCACCTCACTGGCCCTCTTCAAGAGAAATCTTGATGAGTGGATGGGAAGTAGAAAATTCACACCGGGAATCACTCCAGTGGCTCTACTTGACAGAAGCACTGGGAACTAAGGTTGGGTGGCACGATGCCAGGGTAATCCTATGGGCTAGGCTTGTAAATTTAGTTATCAGTAATTTAGTTATTAGTTAGTTATTTGTTTATTTTTGTCTGTATTTGTTACCATGTCTTTATTCAGCATAAGTATACCTTTCGTGATAGGTATATGTTATTATACACAGTTATTCAGGTTAGTTTTCATTACATTTCTTACATAGGTTTATTGCATATAGTTATATATATTTTTTATGCACCATGGATTTTACTTATTATTTGTCATTTTTGTCATTGTTTCAGTTGGGTTATTCATTACCCTATCAAATATTTTATATAACATGTTATAGGATGTGAAACATGTCCATTTATTTTTTATTTATTTTTTATTTATTTATTTCGGGGCTGGAACTTTTCATTCATTCATTTATAATGTAGCTATCTGTCTTCTTTCACTTAGCTTTGATACAGCTATTTTATGACAACAGGATCTCTGTTTGAATTTAATACCATCTTGTTTGTTTTAAAGCTTGATTGATTAATAGATGCTCAATTGAATAATTTTCCTGCCTTTTGGGGTATATAAACTCATCACTTTTACGTGGTTATTTATCTGAAGAAGTGTAGAGATATCTACGCGAAAGCGCTCATCTTTCCTTTTTGTAAATAAAGATTTTTATGGATTATATCTGAATCTACTGTTCTTTTACTTCATGGAGAGACTACCCATTTTTGTGTTCAACCATTTGCATTAGTATTAACATTACACAGTATACTTGGATACCCTTTGTTAAGGGCTTTAGAGCAGCTTATTTTGGAGTGTATGGTGGCAGTCATGACTACCTTATATGCTAGGCAGAAAGGGGCACAGCAGTTAAATCTGTGCTAGCCTTTTCCAGGTGTGTGTGTGTGTGTGTTTGTGTGTGTGTGTGTGTGTGTGTGTGTGTGTGTGTGTGTGTGTGTGTGTGTGTGTGTGTGTGTGTGTGTGTGTGTGTCAGCTGCTTGAAGCAGGGACACCAAACACTGAGCTTACAGAGAGGGTGGTAGGCGTCTTGGCTTGGACAATCAGCTGAGGGCCTAAGCCTACAGCTCTACAAGTGGAGAGTGTTATTGGGGATGTGGAGGGAGACAGATATAGAGTAATCCAGACCCCAAACTAAGTGTGTTCCCTGTGTGTTCTTAAGAGAAAGTGTGCTTGATGCAGAGAGGCCTACATCTCGAAATACTGAGTATATCCAGTTTTATTCCAAATGCATGTTTTTGTCTAGTGTCAGTGATGAGGATTCAGGCTCCTTGTTTACTGGCCCAGCATGAGGATGTCACATATTGGTTGTCAGTGGTGGGACCATCACTTGCTCACATATTGGTTGGCAGTGGTGGGTCCATCATACGTCACAGTAGCTAAGTGGCAAAATATCACCACTGTGCCTGTCCATCTTGGATTAACTGAATACTATTATGTAAATCAAGTATTGAAAAGGAAACCTGTGCATTTAGTCAGATGAATGTCAGCAATGCATTTTTGGGGAAAAAAACACATGGTCCTGTATGATGTATGTATCTACATCTTAAGATTACAGTGTTTTTTTTCCTTGAGAAAAACATTTTATATTCATTGCATAAGGGTATGAAACATGCATTGAGAACAGCTGATACACTCCATGCTGTATTTCTAGTATTGATTTATTAATAGCTGACTTAAGGCTGTTGGATACCTTAACCTTTGGTTTGTCCAAACTTTTTAGTACACTGCAGTTGTTAGAAATGTGCATACTGCTTTCTTTTCATAGCCCTTGAATCCAATGTTTCCAAATTACATTGAGACAAAATGTTACATTCTGGTCTTGTGTCTAGGTTAAATTGGATATTTTGCTTATACTTCAATATTCCTTCCAGTAGCATGACTCATAGACCTGTCTCAGTGCCTTAAATCCATTTTTAAATTTTATTGCCTCAGTCACTTTCACCTCAATAGCGCTAAATGATCAGCTCATTTTAATCTTTCTGTTCAACAAGATGCACCATTCTATTGAAAGTACATCTATTTTCTTTGCAAGTTAATCTTGTTTGGAAAAGTTAATAAAATCAGCTAGTTCTTCTCCATCTCCCGGTAACTTTGCCTACTACACAAGGGTTGGGTTTAAACTGCATGATACTTTTTGACATCTCACTGTTTTAATTCCTGTGTACTGCTGGAATTCATCATGACTTTATTTCTCCTTTTTATTTCACTCATATTTTATATTGCATTCCTTTATATTTCTAAATTAATTAATTTAAATATGTGCTAGTAATTTCACTTCTTCTCCATACATCTGCAAATCTTAATAAGGTCAAGTCTGTCCTTCTTACTAGCCTGCCCCTTGGTTAATCATTTATTTTCTCGTGGTATTCTGTCTCTTATTAATGAATGATGCATCTCAGTTAATTCATAGTCTTTGGCTTGATTCATCAGCTCGATAACATAAATGTTTATAGGCTCATAGTAATTACTGAACTTCTGTATTGTTATTGATATTTTATTTTAAGGTTTCTTTCTCAGCTTTTCTGGAATCTCAGCTATCCCACTGCCACTGAAGAATAATTCTATGGTAACTTGATGCATCCTGAAACAATTCCTCATGGTTGCATTTCAAACATTTTCCACTATGAATTAAACTTCTATATCTCCAACACCATAAACTCTAGATGTTCAAGTATGAGTCTTAATCTATGCAGATATGGTGTTACTCAGACCATGTGGCACATAGATGTATGCCAAGATGGGAATACAATAACAGATTGGGACTGCTCGACTATCTTCCATGAATTGTTTAACCAGGCTAAGCTATCTAGAAGCCATAAGACATGACATCCAAGTCCATGTGGATCTATTTTTGTCATTTAAAACTTTATCCCATATATTACAATGAGTTTTCCCCATTAAGAGTCAAATAAGTCAGTGAGGCAGTGTAGCATAGAAATAAGTGTTAGCGATCTTTCCATGCATTTTTGGTGTATAATATGTTCCATATTCAGGTATACTGTACAGGGAACATTTATTAATGTCAGTTTTTAAAAACAGAAGTTTAGTATGTTTTAGATTCACAGTTTGCTAAACACTGTTGTAACTGCACTCACAAAATGATGCTATAGCAGGTACTGGGCAATGATTTACATATAACAGCAAAGCATTTTATGTAATCAAACAATTTTGCTCTTTAGAAGTGAAGCTGCCTATTTACACTATGTTTAAATACTACACCATCACGTAAGTTAGTTTTCAATGTCAGGTTCTTCCACATACTAGACCTGCTTGGCAACATGGCTTTCCAAGAAGTAGTATCATATGGCAGCAAATGACTAATCCTTAAAGGCTAATTCACCTCCCCCCTCAAAATTAACTCAAAATATATTAAAGTGAATTGTCTAACTACAATGTGCACATTTCCCATATCACCTCAGAAAAAAACACAACACTTGTCTTTTTCACTGTAAATCATAGTTATGCTACTTCTACAAACCCTGTCTGAATGCCATAATAAAATATGGCCACGGTGCTGAAAGTAAACATAGCACTGCCACTCCAAATGATAAAACATTCAGTAAAATAAGAGGCAAATAATTTAAACTGAGCTCAATACAATGTAGAAGTCCATGCAAAATTGGTGAAACCAAAACATGATGCAAAAAGACTATGACAGGAAAGGAGAGCAAGTCAGTCTAAAGGTGAAAACTGCATAAAATGAAAATAACAGGCCAATGACATCTCATGTGCATTAGAATAACAGCAACAATAGTAGAACCATATAGGGGGTACAAGGTAACATACTATGCTAAACAGCTAGATATTACCATCTTGTCCATATTTCCATGCTATTTACATATTCATTCAACACCTGATCATTCCCCAACTTTTAAGTCCTTCAGATGGCATGCAAATTAGCTGTAGGAGGTCAGTGTCCATGTCACACTCCCTACTAAAATTTAGAAGGATGACATAAAGGCATAGGCTTCTGACAGGATGTCTGTAGTCGCTGTGGAGTGTCCCACAGATGGTGGTGTGGAAGAAAACAAAGGAGTCTGATCTCAGTGGCGGTGCAGGCAAATGGGTCGTGCCTCTGAATGTTATGTCAGAGTTTTTATGTATAGAAGACTTAGACACAGGAGTCATAGAGGTTGCATTGCAACCCAAAGAGAGTGCTACAGGCATGCTAGTTCACTGAAAACCCTCTACTGATAGACTGAACTGCATCCTCTATCTATGTTGCTCTGCCTATTGCAAGTGAAATTCTCTAGGGTGCATTGTTTTAGCTTTAGTGTATGATACTTGTGCAATTGCATACTGTAAGATATTGATTGGCCTTTCCAATGTACCAGTTGCAGTTTGCATTTAAGTTCAGCAGAGGGCTAGAATCCACTTTGGATGCACATATGTCTGCTACTTTTGTACCTGCTGTATAGTCAGGTTTATTGACATATGCCATATGTGCTGTGTGTACACCCATGTGGCAAATGCTGAACATTTATGTCTGGCATATCAAATGTGCATATGGATGACTGTTAACACTCATTAGTCACGTGTCATTTAAAGGATACATTGTATATTCCTTTTTTAGGCTTCTCTCATAGCAATGTGATAATGGTTGTTTACTGGTAACATTTGACATGTATAAATTGCAACCTGTTTGGTCCTGTAAAGAAGCAGCTTGCACATCATGTTTCTACTTGTGGAACTACTTGCTGAGTCTCTTGCCACCCCCATAGTGCCTTTTTTTTAGACAGTGTCACAAGGACAAAACTCCTGATGTACAAATACCAAAGAAAGCAACCTCAAGATCATGCTGCTAAACTCTAGGAATCTTAACAGGAAATTGCACTCACTGGAAGCAGTCCTCTCCCTGGTGGACGCAGTCACAGTGACCTGGTTCAAGGCTGTGGAGAGCATCCCAGCCATACTGGGTTACACCTCCTCCCACACATTTAGACCACAAATGGAAAGCAAGAAATCTAAAGGAGGCAGTGTATCAATATTCATCAAAGATAAATATACCTCCAGATTGCTTAAACAGTATGATGCCCTAAAGATACTTCAGGTGTAATTAACTGTTGGTAGGACACCTATTCAAGTCATTGCCAGCTACAGAACCCCCTACAAGAATCAGGAGACCCACTGTGCTTATTTGGATCAACTTGAGTCTATCAAGATACATCTGAACTGCATGGTTTTGGGTGACTTTAACTATCCTAGCACTGACTGGGTGAATTATTCATGCTAAAACTCACCTGTCCAAAGGTTCCTCGACTTTGTCATCTCCAATGCCCTTGACCAGCTGGTTGACATCCCCACCAGGAGCACTTTCATCCTGGAAATGGTGCTTACAAATATGGGAGACCACTGTAACACTCCCACTGTGAGTTCATCCCTGGTGAGATCTGACCACAAATCAGTCTCTTTGAAGAAACTATCACACCTGCCCCTCCCACAAACAACTGTATTAAAAAACGTCTACAAATCAAATTATAACCCCTTACGGGATGGTATAAATAGCTTGTCTGCACCTCCCTCCTCAGACAGAACTGGTAACTGTGCCTGTCTCTACACAATACCCTATACAAGCACCTATATAGCTGCACTGACTTGGCAGTATCTGTTAGGACCAAAACAAGCTCTTCAAGGAAGAGCAAACCTGGCTGGTGGACAACCGCCATTAACAGGCTTTACAATAAAAGGAAGAAACTGCTGTCCAAGAGTAAGAAGGAGCAAGCTATAAACTGGAGACACTCCTTCCTTAGCTTAAATAAACAAATAAGACTTCTTGTGAAGTCCTCCAAGGCAAACTACAAATCCAAGTTAGCTTCCTCAACCAAGGGCAATCATAAGGCATTCTTTAATTGCATCCATAACCTAACACGTAAGGCTCAGATTTCCGCCAAACAGGTAATTAATGGTAACACATATACTGAGCCGGTGGACATAATTAGCCTGGTAGCTGGCAGGTTTGGTGAAAACTTCAAATTTCCTGTCCCTGCCACACATATCCCATGACATCCTTGCCACCTGTCCCCTACTTTGTATCTCTAAACAGAAGGTTTTAAATTCCCTCTCTAAGGTCAAAAACACAGCATCAGTGGGACCTGATAGCATCCCAGAGTGCATTCTACATAGGCTCAAACAAGAATTAGCATCACCATTGACCCCAGGAACTACAGACCTATTAGCCTGAATAGCCTTATCTGCAATGCCACAGAAAGAATCATCTGGACCTTATGATCAAAGATATAGGTAATCTCCAAATACTAGCTCCTACCCAGTTTAGATTTGTCAAGGGGAGATCATGCCTCTTAAACCTGGCGGACTTCTTCAAGAAAGTCCCCGGGGCCCTGGACAAGGCAAATCTGTGCATACAGCCTACCTTGACCTAGCATTTGACATTATCCCTCACTCAGGTATCATTGGAAAACTCTCTTAGTTGGATATCAACCCTTATATCATAAGATGGGTTGCAAACTGTCTCACTGATAGAACCCATACAGTCAAAACTGGGGAGTACACCTCCAACAGCAGACCAGCAACCAGTGTTCCACAGGGATCAGTCCTGGGACATCTACCATTTGGAATCTATTTCTCTGAACTGCAAGCTAAAACCAAGGGACTGTGGCTGACAAAGTTTGCAGACAGCTGAAAACTCAGCGCAGTCATAGAATCTCCAAAAGATGTCAACATCCTTCAAGAAGGTCTTATGCAAACAAAAGATTGGTGCCAAAGTCATGGACTCAAACTCAGTGCAAAAAAATGTATCATCATCCCTTTTGGTAAGAGCAATGTTCCTGCAAATTACCACATCAATGGCAAAACTCTAAGTAAACACTCAGTGGTGAGAGATCTGAGCACTCAGGTTAACAGCAAACTTATCTTTGATCTCCATGTTTCCACAGTGGTAAGAAGAGCATTCATTATGGTCATCTCATAAGTAAGGGCATTGCCTCAAGAAAAGGAGACGTTATTACTTCCCTGTACTCTTTGCTCATTAGGCCAAAAACTGAATACAACGTCCATTTTAGTATGTACATTTCAAAGCACCTGCAGCAATTGGATAGACCACAAAAGTTCCTTCCAAGGACAATTCAAGGTCTTCAGCAGTTATCCTATGTGGATCTGCTGAAATCACTGTCACTTTATTCTGTTTCATACAGACTACACAGGTGCAATCTTTGCCTTGCTTATAAGGTGATCTCTCACCCTGCTTTATTGGAAATGCTGCTGAACATCCAGAAGTAAAACGGTACAATGACTATTTGCTCTAAGGAACTAAACCTGGTATGTGACCTTAATAAACATGCTGGAGGGACAGATTTGTCTCCCAGAGGTTACAAGCCTGTGGAATAGACTCCCACTTCACATCATAGTACCTCATTGAGCTTCTTCAAATGCAATTTGGATGATTGGATGGGTAACCGTAAATTCTCCCTGGGAGTTCCACATGTGTCCCTGTTGGACAGGGGCAATAGGTGCTGATCGTGATAACAAGGGTAAATTTGGCTAGGCTTGTAAGGCACCTCAGGCCATTAGCCTAGTAACTGCCTATGATCCTATGATCCTATGTGATACCTGTAAAACATACTTGCTAATATGTTATATTTCAGGAAAGATATACATTTTTAGGGGTCAGTAGTGCTTCAGTTTTTGTTGTTTGCCTTGAAAACTTCTCTCTAGCTGCAAAGTGCCCATGCTGGCTTTGAAGTTGTTTTGTGGTTAGCAGTAATGATGACATATTTAATTATGTGGCTCTGTAAAATGTATTCTAGCTTGTAAAGCTATTACAAGAATAGAGATGTACTTGGCATGCAGACCCTGTCTGTCAGGTAGCACTAAGTAAAGCTGTAAGACAGCTTGTGCTCCTATAGTTTATTTTTTCTCCATTGTCTTGTAGTATATTGGAGAAGCTAAACATCAATATACTACAAAGAACTGTGTGACATTACTAAGTGTATTACAGCTTTCAAAACTGCAAAACACTTAACCAGTTCCACACCTTTTTTCTGTCTCTATAACTGATTGCATATGGACCAAGTAAAATTATGTGTTCTACAAAGAGTTATGACGGTGTCTCTCCAGATAACAGAATCAGTGTGTTTTCTTGAAATTTATGTCAAATTTTGTCTCTTGAGATTTGTTTAACTCCAGTCTATTCTCAAAGTGAATTCTTGACATCTATTTCTCAAACATATAACAACCTAGTTATGATTCAAGATTTGATCACAACCCTCTAAATGTGTTTGAGGGCTGGACTTCAAGAAATTCATCCCAGTAGCTGAATGAAGTAAAGCTTGGGAGGTAATTCCTGGCATGCATTTCAAGAATACACAACCAGATAGTTATGATAAGAGAAATCCAGTTATTATTCTGTGTAGTATATAGAGCTTCAGCTACCCTAAAGTCTTACATGTATTGCCATTTAAAAGTGGAGTAGTCACTTTACGCTGCTACACTTTTTTCTATTTGTTTTTTTTTTTTTTTTGTGCCAGTGTGGAGTGTATTACAGAGTTCAAAGCTGTCAGACATTTGTGACACTATTCTGTGATGTCTGATATGTGTGCTACAGCATGAGACTAGAACATAATAGTTAAAAGTGTATAACAGAGGTTGTTTTACATGATTTTTATGTCAAAAAGCGTTTAAGAAATGTGCGCTTTTGCCAATTTCAGAGTGTAATCACAACAATCCATGTATAACATTGAAATCCTATTACAGATTATGCACACTTCTTATATTTTATCTCAATTCAGTAATCCCACAGCTTTTTAACTTACATTCATGAGTTAACCAGAATGACCTCTTGTAAATGATCAGGTTCAAATTGCAGTGTACATCCATTAAATAGTACTGTAGTTTGACATCTGCAGTGGCTTGTCTACTGTGTCTGTCAACTACTAAATTAGCAATCACATCACAACATTGAAATCTGTGGTTCAGCTGACCAGACTCACTTCTTTGGAGAAGAAATCATTTAATTAATATCTACTATACTTTAAATTAACAGAGAAGAATGCATATGTACAGTTATCTGTGGCAATGTGCCTGTTGCATATATTATATCTAGATGCATAATTAATTTATAAGTTTCCATACGACATCATTTTTTGCCAGCAACAATATCAAACTACAGATAAATCTACTCAGTACTAACTGTAGATGTTTACTTAGTATGTTGAAGCTGGTTTTGATTAGAATACTCAGAGTTATTACAATCATAAACTTTCTTAGAGTCTGACATCTGATTGTATAACAGATTATATAAATGGAGTTAAATTTAATCTAAATCATTTGCAAGGTTTCAGCAATAGAGAAGATAAACTCAAATTCATAAATACACATATCACCAAGAAGATGGCTTATTAAAGATATAATCAGAAAGACCAATGTCTTATGAATCTAATAGAAACTGAGTAGAAACAAGAAAAATTGTGATCACGCAGTATATGGCATGTAGTTGGGTTAAGTCTGTAATGAGCAACATTTCTTATACTTCATTTTATTACTGATACAGAATTTATTCCTTTTTAATTCCCATCCTGTGATAGTATGCAGATTTAAAAAATATAGTGGCTGCTGAAATATTTGAATCCAAATATATTGTGGTGATTTAATTTTTGAAGGAATATGGTTTCAAAGGATATCTGTTTTAATTAACTGTGTGTCTGAAATGGAAAAATATGTTTAGTCTTCCCAATAAGGAGATTTTTAATTGAGAATTCATAGCATGTAAGAGGTTAAATTTACTAGACGTTTTGCAAAACCTGTAGGGAATATTTCAGCCTGACATTTTACTTTAGGTAGTTTATCATCCTATGCATAAATTACAGCTATAAGTTATCAGGAGTAATATTGCCCACATTTCATCAAGGCTTGCCAGATTATCAGATATGATTTAACATGGGAATTTCATATCCGCACTTATGTTTGACATCTGTGTGCAAGTCAGATTGCTTAATCTGTCTTTTGTTCCATAAACAAATTTCAGTCTCTATTTGTAGTTTGTTTCTGTGGTAATATAACTGTATATTTGGACCTTTTGCTTAAATGTCATTACATACTATACATTTGCTCATAGCTTGGATGAAGGGGACCTTGAGAAAGAAATATATATTCTTCTCATTTGTCTTTCAAATGTCATTTGATTTGTTTTCAATTCCCTCACGACAGCCCTTTCCATATAGTCATCCCTGTGGATTAAAGAATAACATGAAGAAGTATATTGTCATATCTTTTCAAATTGCTCCCTTGTATGTTCATATTCTCTGTCAAGATATGTCATTTTTTCATTAAGGAATGGTCGTCTACTGATCACTGATGATTCTTACTTAATATGGCTGCATCAGAAGAGAGAAAGGAAGAAGAGAAAAGGAAAGCCAACATAGTTCTGTTAAAGAGAAGGCTTTCAAAATGGCCACCTTGAATTTCCTAATTGCATCATTAAAAAAAGGTGGTGGGAAAACCATTTTTCCCTTTTATTTTAATTCTCATACAGCTCCGTTCTTCTTAGACTCAAGCAAGTTTTGTTGTGAAACCATCATAAAAATGAATCTTCAGATAAAATAACACATTAGACAATTTCTTGCCCAGAAAGGCTTGCTGCATGTTTATTTTCATGTTCTATGCTAGGTGTTTATGTTATAACACTGTGATTCCCAAACTCCATCTAGGAATATTGTTGATTTATCTATTAATATAACCTAATATTATATAAGACTTTGATTGATTATGGCCTACTATTACTGTGAATTTGCTACATAGATATTGGGTTGGAGCTTTTGCAAAGCCTATACTATTATAAAACATTACCCTTCAATGGCTGCATGCAACTCTTCTTTTGTCTGAAATGTATGGTTCAGGTATATGAACATATGTTTTTCTTCCTTTGGAAAATCTGGGCTATAGTCCCTGTCTCAGGATTTGAAACACCTACTTGCACAATAATGCCTGGCTATAGTCAGGACTGGGTTACACACAAGATATTCCTAAGATACATTAAGGCTTTGGAATTCCTGCTTGCAAGCTGTTGTCTGGATAATTGTATCTAACCTGTTTTTTGATTAAGGACTCTGAATGGTGTTGCTGCAGTACCTTAGTGGGGAAAATTCATGCAATACGCCACTGTTTCAAGGAATACCCTTATATGCTCTTTGGTAACCAGTGTAGGCCATGCCTAGGCAGGCTTTGCTTTGTAAGGTCCTAATTAAATTTTCCTGCCAACCACCTGGTGACTAATATAAGCTACCTC
The DNA here is from genome assembly GCF_019279795.1 of Protopterus annectens. Taxonomy (NCBI): domain Eukaryota; kingdom Metazoa; phylum Chordata; order Ceratodontiformes; family Protopteridae; genus Protopterus; species Protopterus annectens. The sequence continues at coordinate 914,539,983 of NC_056744.1, read as the reverse complement.
TTCAATTCCTGTCTGAATATGCTTGCCTTGATGGTTAAACTGGATCCTTTTAATCTGACTAGCACCTCTTTGATATGTTGTAAATATATTCATGCTGGGATTATCTAAAATTGACAGCATCACACATGTAGGCTAAATCAGGACCTACAGTTCATGCTGGGAAGTAATCCAACAAACTCTGGAAAGTTGCTGGAATATTCATTATTCAAAAAGGCATTTTAGTAAATTTTTGCAGCCAAAAAAGTATAACATATGTTTACAACTCCCCCCTGCCTGCCAAATACCCTTGATTAAGTCAATAATCACCAGATAGTTTTGCCATCTTCTTCTTTTTCTTTTTGCTGTTCCCATTAGGGGTCGCCACAGCAGATCATCTGTGTCCATTTCTTCCTGTCCTCTGCATCTTGGTCTGTCACACCAACCACCTGCATGTCCTCTCTCATCACATTCATAAACCTTATCTTAGGCCTTCCTCTTTTCCTCTTACCTGGCAGCTTCATCCTTAGCATCCTTTTCCCAAAATACCCAGCATCCGTCCTAAGCACATGTCCAAACCAATGCAATCTCACCTCTCTGGCTTTGTATCCAAACTGTCCAACCTGAGCTGACCCTCTAATATACTTATTCCTAATCCTGTCTACCCTCGTCACACCAAAAGCTGCATCCACACTGGAGATTCCTTTACTCTTGAGTGACTATTTATTTTCCCATAGTCTACATAGTACCTGGCGTTCCTATCTTTTTTATTATCACCAACATCATCAGTGAGGCCCAGGGTCTACTGGATTCTTGAATTACCCCAGATTTAATGTTTCTTGCAGTTTCTCTCATATAATTTGATTGACTTGCTCAGCTCTTTGTAAACAGACTGATTGGTTGTTGGGTTGATGTGCCTATGTGATCCTGTACCAAACTGGTATAAACATGCTTAACAGCAAACATTTCCAAAAAACATGTGTGGCACTGAAATTAAGTGAGAGATACCTGCTATGATACCACAGCCTCATTCACTGATTTGATTTGAACCTCACTGAGGAGCTGTAACAATAGTAGTGACTATAATTTCTCTTGTGCTCCACTGCAGATAGTAGGTAATATAAGTTATTTATCTTGATGAGACTTTATTGCAGTAAAATTACAATCTGCGTTTTTACCTTTCTGCCTGGCAAGTCTACCACATAATTTGCATCACTTACTTTTTACACTATATAAAAAGGATCCTCCCATATATCTTTAATATATTCTGCTATAATGGAATAAGTTTGTTACTTTTGTCTGACTATATATTCCATGGACCTCTGTCTGGGCATAACCAGACGATTATGCTACTGTGTCTGTTGTAGGTGTTCTTATGCCAGTCCTTATTAAATACCTGATCTTTGTCTTAAAATTACGACATACTCTATAATAGAGTTTTTTGGGTATCACAGTCACCTTCACAGCTGTCATAAATTAATGCAAGTAAGTCTCTTACCCTGTGACCATAAAGTAATTAAAACGGTAAACAACCTGTGGATTCTTTGGACACTTCTTTAAATCTGAAGGCATTTGTCTCACTCCTACTGGAACTGGACTGCAATTACTCTTGCAAATTATTTATTTGTCGATTAAAGATGCATTCTTTAAAGTCTTTACCACAAAATTCTTCCACAAGCAAGTCAGCAGGTCTCACATAAAGTCAGTTCCTCTCTTCATTAATAATACCCAGAAAATCCCCAACTTGTTAAACTATCCCCTTACTGTTTTATTTTTAAGTATAAATAAGAATTTTCAGAATCTTTGCAAATGGGTTAATATTGCTGGATGTCTTTTTACAAAATAACAACTTATGAATATAGCTTGAGTTCTGTTTCCAAAATAACAACTTATGTCACTTTTTGAATGAAGTCATTTTTTCCTATTTATAGTCCCCAAACAAGACTTTGTATGCCTCAGTATAAATTTTAGAAGAGGACATGTTTACTATTCCATACTTCTTGGGGGGGGGGGGTGTTTGAAGAGGATCACTAAAAAATACTTTTGGAGTAATGCATGCTAGAATCTTCAAGTAGCAGACTTTGCAGCAGTTCACATATTCATGCAGTAAAGAAGCAAAGCTTGTATTGCACTTTTAAACTGTGTTGCATTTTCACGGGGATAAATGCTGTTATATACCATTTTACACATTCTCATTCACATATTACTGAAAAGGAAAGTGCAATGCAGCTTCCTTTACTTGTACAATTTAATAATTATTTACATACTGTTCTAAGTCAATGAAACTCTAAAGCAGCTAGTTCACTTTTCATGCATTTAACCTTTTCTCCATCTATGCCAGATTCCCATACAGCACTAATTTTTCCTTTGGTCCTTTATCTCTTAAGACATACTGGGGTGAGTTCACAGATACAGCAGTAATTTATGTGCAGAGAATAAATGACAGATATGCTTGGAAAAGAAAGAGAAAGTATAAGGAAGGGTAGGCATAGAATGGGTAAGAATATGAGAAAAGTGGGTAATGCCAAATTTAAAGTGGTATGAGACAACAGTTAATATAGAGAAGTGTACAAAGCAGGTGAAAGATGATAACTCAGAATGAGCTGATTGAGAAAAGTGGGAAAATAAACAAGGCAGTATTGTGTTATTTGAAATGACTGATCAGAAAGCAGAGGTTGCAAAAGACTTGTGGGAACGGTGTGTTTTGGAAACCTAGTTAATTGCAAAATTTCAAGTGCATGGTGAAAGATAGCAGACAGGATTAAGGCACTCAGGTGCTAATGAGTTTCATTTTGTAACCCAAAGACGTCTTCTTTCAGATTCTAAACGAAAGTCATTAAATAGCTCACCCATGCCTCCCCTGAAAATAAGCCTTTGCCTAGAGGGTTTCATCCATTCATAAATGAATAAATTGATAAATGAATGAATCTACTTGAATGGGAATACTTACGTGAATCAGGTAAAGGAATGTGGCAAAAAGGAATGGAAGACATTTCTCGAGATTGTCAAGAGTTGGAGAGACTTAGTCAAAAGAGGGGCTGGATTAGTATTAGACTTATGATGTCTCAAATTAAGGTACTTGGGAGTGCTGGCAAAAGCAAGGCAGAGAAAGTGAAAGAGTAATATGCCAATAAATGCCATGTGCTAAATGGTTACACCATGGGTAGCTTCCAGTGCAGACAATTAGAAGAAAGGTAATCTACAGGGATTTGGGTGAGTGTTAGACTGGAGTTGAGATGATTAAACTTCAGGATACATGGAAGACGGAGTTAAATGTGCTGAAATGATAAATGTTTGAAAAAATTATCAGATAGCTTAAAACCTTCAACACTAGGTCCATGGTATTATTTACAATGGAGTCTTTGGCACAACTGGTATTGAACATCATAGAGAATTATGGCTAAAGGAAATGATAAGGAGATATTTACTGGAAATGTGACCTGGAGATGTGAATAATTTGCACATATGGTGGTACTATGATAGGGCATGGAAGTCATCACTAGAGATGATGGGTATGTGGTCTCAAGTGCATGGATGTTTTGTCTAGTGTGGAGGAGATGGAACATCACAAGATTAGGGCAGAGATAGTAAAGTTCAGCATACAATAGAATGTGTGATTAAAGAGATAGTAAGGGACAGGAAGAATCTTGTGAAGGAAGTTTCCAAGAAAAAAGAAATAATAAACTGATTGAGAAATGAATTCCGATGAAGAGATGTGGGGAGAGAAGAAGGTAGAGGAAGTGGCTTAGAAATGGGAGATAACAAAAGGGTAGAAAGATAATGAAGAGAGAGAAGATTTTTAGGGCTGAAGTGCATAATCTATCATCACAGACAATTAAGGACAAAAGAAAGAGGAAGCTGAAGAAATGAGATGGGACATTAACTGATGCAGTCTAACATAAAATGGAGCAGATGGAAGCAGTCATAATCTACTGTGGTGAAGAACTAGTAATAGGGACAAATGAGGATGGTTAATCCAGGGAGAAGTTTTCTGGGGATCAGGAAACACTAATGCATGCAACAAGACTTGATGTTGAATAGGAAAGTAAAATCTTATATTGCTTTCTATGAGAGGGATAGAGATACAAATGTAGTGTGCTAGTAAAACAGATACATATTTTAGTCAGAGATAGGTGGGTAAATTATTTGACTGGATAGATGGTGGAGTATTTAATGGTAAGAGATCATACACAGAAGTGTAAGGAGCAATTTTCTTCATGGTGAAGAAGTTAAAAGAGATGATTCATCATCTTCATTCCTGTCCTATATTGATTTCTACATTCATTACCCTGTTTACTCATTCAGCGCATTGTCTATTCCTTTTTTTGTTTGTTTTAATTTTTCTCCATGTCCTGATATTTTGGCAATGTGTTATCTGGATATATGACATAAATAAACTGATAATATCTCAGTTAGATGAATCTTATTATTATATTTTGTGTTTTTTCATTTTGTCAATTATGTCTTTTTGTATCAGAATATAAATGCAGCATACGAATTGCAAACATGCATACTATACATTGTTTATTATTAGATCAATACAAAAAATATAAGGACAACTAATTTGAATATAGTCAGTTTTAGATTAAACCTTTGGTCTTTAATTAGTTGAATCAAAGAAATGCATTGGAAATAGCCTTATTAAAGTTCATAAAAACATCCGAGTTCCATGAAAAGGGTTAATAAAGCTGACCTGTTTTTTTTTTTTTTTGTTTTGTTTTTTTTGTTTTGTTTAGTAAATGTGCTCTTGAAGGTAGGTTATCTGTCCCTCTCAGAGCCACTGCCCACCCAACATGAAGTTGAGGACTATAGCTTAATTGGTTAGTGGCTGTAGCAAGGACCTTATATAAGCTCTTTGCAATTAATGTATTTAAGATACTGCAATATCGGCCAAAGGATTTTTAAATGAAAACCAGTAGTCTACTTGTACTCCACTGGCAGGTAGAGATCATGTTTTCTGTTAGCTTGTACTTACCGTAACCTTCCTTTACTTCACCATAGTTATGCTAAGTGATGAGTCTGGTCATCCTCATCAGCTGTTCCAGAAATGTTGACTTCACTAAAAGAAATAAGTGTGCACAAAATGGCTATGATTTGGTCTAAAGACATAGCTGTCAGGGGAAAAAATAACAATGGAAAGATACAGAAATTCCAGAGATATAATCAAGAGGCAAGGCTATAAGGGTTAAACTAAAAAAAAATTAAAAATATATGGCTAGTTCTATGATGCTGAAGACATCTATATTTGTAACCAGAGATCTTGACTTAAGCAGACTCCTGGAATGGCAGTCTTCATACATAATCACTTTCTGGAATGGTAGTTCTAGATTCTGTTTCTTGCTAGGGCATAATGTGGGAACAGCAGCTGGCTGGTTGGGAATGTTAAGACCCAAACAAATTGTTCTTTTACTTTTTGAAAAATGAACATTAACATTCTTATAAAATACAAAATACATACAAAATAATCCTTAATTTTATTGAGCTGATCCATTTAACATCAGACAATGTATTCTGTTTTATTGGTGCTGTTCCAATCATAATTTATTACTCTATCTACAACCCCTTTTTTCCCATTTTGCACATGGGATCAGGGTGTCACTTTGACAGTGACAATCATCTAGAGCCAAGATTTATACCACTGGGTAGCTAGCCCTGCCACGATAGGTCATCCACACCACATGTTCACACCTATGGCCAATTTAGAGTGTCTAATCCACTTACTCCATGTCTTTGGAATGTGGAAGGAAACCTCTGCAAGCACAGGCAGGATATGCAGACTCCTCACAGAAGGCACCCCAATGGAGAATTGAACCAGGGAACATCTTGCTGTGAAGCAACAGCACTATCTGCTGCACCGCTGTGCCACCTACCATAGCTTCTTTCTGAATTTGTATACATGTTATAGTAATGAGAAGAAGCCATTAGCCATCTATTTATTTCTGACCTTTGCAATAACACGGTTCATCCTCCAAGTGTAGCAATGTACAGAGACAGCTTATGGAACTTTTCAGCAAAACTTGGTTTGAACTCCAGCTGCATTCCTTACTCATAAAAGTGGTACTATCATAGCCCTATCCTGTATATCTGTTTATATTTACATTATTTGCAAGCATTTGAGTCAATATCCATTAATATGTCTGTCAGAGATGATGCGGCCAGTTCTTATGCTTGTTCATAGCCTAATAATTCTTTATGCATTTCCTATTGTATACATATGCACAGCAATAGATAGCAACTCCATTTCTGATATGCCATTTGACTCATCCACTTGAATTTGAAAATGCACCAGCAACTACTGCATCTTAATTAATTTGCTATTTCAGTAATAATGGCATAATATGAAGTAAATGATCTTGAGTACTATGAAGTGCATATTTAGCATTACTTTCAACTGTTCTCTCTTAAGTACATTGCCATGCTTTGTATCAGATGAAGAATTTAATTAAAGCTGTCATGATTAAAACACTACTTAGTTTCCTCATGCCTCTTTGTACAATGCATGTGTTGTATTTAACCTCAAAATATGATATATAGTTTTGGTATACTAATGATCTTCTGTTACAAGTCTGCAATAATCTTTAGTAAACACTGTGTGTAAGAGCCATTATTCTCTTGCACACACCTTAAAATCATAGGCACAAAACTGCTGGTCCACTGCAATTTCAACAAGCCATATTCCTGAGAATAGTTCCACTGAAAGCCCCTTGCACCAAACTTGGCAGCTGATGTCATAGTACTGTGCTGTCCTAGACAGGGAGTTTGATCATCCATCACACTATGATGATTCTCAGCACACTGACAGCTGCTCTTCGATAAGATTATCCCTGGCCTGCTCTACAGAATATACCACAAAGCTGACTACCTAAAAAGTCAGTGCCCCCCCAAAAAAGAAAAAAAACATCCAGACTTGTCTGGATAGCAGTTATGGTGAACCAGATATAGCATATGGGGGGTGGCGAACAGCTTGAGGCCAACAGTGGGTCAAGTAAAGGTGGATAGGAAGTATTGATAAAAGTTTGTATTAGTAGTGCAATGTTTTGAATTGGAGAAGCAAACCAGAGTAATGAAAGTTAGTATAACAGAGCATTATGCTCTCAAATGGTATGATTCATTGATCGTGGAGCTTTTTGAAGAAATCTCCTTTCCCTTGAGATGCAGTAACCTGAGAGATTATTATTTTAAGTTTGGAAATGCAGGTGACAAAGTCATCTGCAGAGTAGTATAAGAGGCAGAAAAGCAACTTAGAAAAAAGCCTGTACATATGCAGGTGCAAGCTATTTAATCTCAAATGGAATTCACGTTCGTATCAATAACATCAATGTCCTAATCCCTTAAAAAACTGCAAAAATCCAGTCAGTAATAAGATCCTTGTGTATATTTTGTTATTTTTCTCTAACTGTCTTAGTATTTTTGTCTTGACTGATTACTAGTTGGGGAGCTGAATGCTTGGTCTTTAGAATTCCCATATAATTGTAAGGAAATGTTTATACTTGATGTGGATGTTCCATCAGATGTTGTGAGCTTTTCACTGAGAGATTGTGGCCATTCTAGCTATTCATTCACTATAAATTTCACAGGCATTCTAATAATATACAGTTTCTGATATGTCATCCAAATGGCTGCACTCCAAACTTTAGTGTTATACCCCTAGAGATTACAGGGTTCTGCTGGGATAATAGATCTTGATTAATTTTATACATGGGATGTCCATATCTACCTTGCTCTTGATTGATTGTAAACTGATTCAGAGTTCTTGAGATTGTCTTTTTTCTCCATGATCATGTGAAAGTCCACATAGTATATATAAGAATGGAGAGTACAGGGTACAAAGCCTCTCACATAAGGGCTCAGTGGCATTTGTCCTCTTCAAAAATGTTTTTTTATTCTTTCAATTGTTAAGTTGAAACTTTTTAAAAAAGAAATATCTTTATTAAATTATCACGAATGACATTATATAAATGAAAAATCATATTAGCATAATTTTCATTGCAAACATTAAACATAATAATAAAAACAACCAACACACTCAAAGAGCAAATACAAACTCAAAATCAAAATAAAAAAAAAACAAAACGCCACTCCATAGTGAAAGTGCAACACCCGATATAATGAAGCATAAAATACACTGTGAACTAAGCACTTTCGGCCTGTAATTCAATAGGGCTTCATCAGAGTAAAGCCATGTTGAACTACAATCCATTAAATAACAAATAAATCACATGACTAATGATGTCATTCATCAATTAACATTTTGAAAAATATAAAAACAATATAAAATAAAGTACTATAATCATCTTGTTGCAAAACATTAATAAAATCTCATTGACTTGTAACATATAAATACTGTAATATAAAAAGTCTAGTAAGGTAATACTTTTGTAACCAATTTAAAACCTAAATGTTTGCAATTTAGCTGCTCTCAATCTTAATATTCTACTAAGTGAACAGTTTCCATTAATACCTGGGAGGGGATGTAGCATCCAATCTAAACTGCCACTCTGTCTCTAGTTTTTCTAACTTTGACTTACTATCTCCACCTCTGTCCAGTGTATGATAACCTCAGAAAACAGGCCAATGAGGGAAATGCTAAGAAGTGCAAGTGTGGATCAGGTCAGCAACAATTATTTCCTGAGCTGGAAGACATCATCTGTGATTGGATTGCTAACATGAGAGCAAAGGCTTTGGTTGTGCACAGGGCTGATATTCAAGCGTTTGCCCTTGCAATGGAACCACAGTTAGAGATATCTCCAGAAGAATTCAAAGCATCACGACATTGGTAGGATGGCTTCCTTCAGCAATATGAACTGTCTCTAAGAAGATCAACAGCACTGTTCAAGCTGGAAGATACTGAAGTTATTAAACGCTCACTTGCATTCAAGTCCTTTGTTGATGGCATCGACTTTTCTAAATACCAACTCTCTAACATGATTATTATGGATGAAACTGCAGTGTTTATGGGCCAAGGATCTCAAACAACAATTGATCAGAGGGGTGCCTCATTAATCTACATTCCCTCCACTGGTTATGAAAGTGCACGTGCTACCTGTATTTTGGCAGTTCATCTAGATGGAAAGAAAACCCCACCTCTAATCATTAGTAAGGGCAAGAAAGATAAGATTGAACATGTTTCAGGCATTTACATTCTTAAAACCAAAAAGCCTGGTGCACACAAGCAGTTATAATGAAGTGGGTCGATGTAATGCTGCCACTTGTTTTGTGAGGTGGCGAAAGAGGTCTGCTAGTCTGGGATTCAGCCAGCACTCACCGCGCTAAAGACATGAAGAAGTTCCTTGCACAGATAAGAATAGATCAAATAATGATTCCCGCAGGAATGACTGCCTATCTCCAGACTCTTGATATTGTAATAAAGAAGCCATTCAAGGACCATTTGCGCATGGAACTCAATAACTACATTGAAAATAGAATGGAGAGAAATCAAAATGGAAACTTTGTGAAGCCTAACCTGCAAGAGTTCGTGACTTGGGTGAAGAATTCATGGGATAAAATCACTGACAGCTGTGTTGCCAATACACTACAAGCAGACTACATGGACAAGCAGTGCTCATTTAAGGAGAGCTCTATTGCTAGGCATGACAGATTGGGACCAATGGTTCTACAGGAAATGGAGTCACAAGAAGTTCAGGATAGAATTCAGGGGTTGGAGACTTATAACAATGTTCCAGAAGAAGATGACATGACTGTATTTAAATAACTTTTCCGTTATCGGGCAACAAAATGGATTGCTTCTTCTTTCAGTTGCCAGCAAGCTCTAGTTTTTTTACTTTATTGTATTAAGATAACATTTCATTATCAAGGGATAATTACAAAGTAAAGCCACTAGTTTCCAGACTTCATTTTTATGACTTTCCATCATTCTTCTCTTATGGTTTGGGTAAGGAATAAAAAAGCATCACCACTCAAAAAGTGGCAGTTATTCACCTGTTTTATTCCCCTCCTCCAATGCGCATGTATTGAGATTTTTCTGCACTTTCTGTTAAGCATGAAATATTGCACTGTGAAAGCCAAGGTGTACATATTGTGAAGCTGAAATGTTTGTTGCACTACTTATGTAGAATTCTCACAGAACTGTTAACGCGTTGCCCAATAACGGAAAAGTACCGAATAAATCTCAATTTATGTACATGAATAAATGTCGATTTTTGTACATGAATGAATGTCGATCTGTGTACATGAATAAATGTTGATTTTTGTACATGAATAAATTAATAAATGTAGATTGTTGTACGGGGGGGATAAATAAGGCATCCCCTGATAATAAGCCCTAATGCTTATTTTGGCGATATATATATATATATATATATATATATATATATATATATATATAGATATAGATATATAGATATATATATATATATCTATGTGTGTGTGTGTGTGTGTGTGTGTGTGTGTGTGTGTGTGTGTGTGTGTGTGTGATGAGAGAGAGGCTTCAGAAGGCAGTCAGACTCCGGTGTAATGATAGGGTAGTTTTCATAATCTCAGCCTATGCCCCACAGCAGGGTTGTGATAGTGAGGAAAACAGTGCATTCAGACAGCAGTTGCAGGATCTACTAGATAAAGCAGGACAACATGAATTGGTGTTGATAATGGATGACTTGAATGCACATATCAGGACAAACAGAACAGGATATGAGGACTGCCTGGGTCCACATGGGTGGGGCAACAGGAATAAAGAAGGAGAAGCCATTCTAGACTTCTGTCTGGCAAATGGCTTGATAGTAGCCAACACATGGTTCAGAAAGACAGACAGTCACTAGATCACATACAAGAGTAGTCAACATGCAACGCAGGTAGACTTCCTCCTAGTAAAGAAAAGGCACTGGGGCAGAATCCATTATTGCAAAGTCATGCCCAGTGAAACAGCCAGCCCACAGCATAAACCACTAGTTGCCACAATCAGCTGCAAGCAGTGGTCAAAGAAGGCTCTAAGGTTAACAGAGACCAGGCTGAAGACCTGGAAGTTGACTGGAGAGAAAGTATAGCAGTTCAAGGAATTACTCAGGGCTCTAGCACCCCAAGAAGAAGAGGAAATAGGTGGAGTTGAAGAAGAATGGCAGTGCCTAAAAACAGTATGTGTTAGGACTACAGAAAATATATGTGGTTGAGCCAGGTATGGAAATAAAGTACATAGGGTACATAAGGAAAGCTGATGGTGGAATGCAGAAGTCCAGGATGTCAAAAGAAAAAAGGAGTGCAGGAAGAAGTGGGAGGCAGAAAAGACTGACCAAGCTAGGAAGGACTACTGGTTGGCTAACAAAGAAGCTAAGAAAGAAGTTACAATAGCAAAGAATAGGGCATCAGAGGCCCTGTACCAGCTTCTGAAAAGTGACTCAGTAAGGGGAACAAAGAAACTGTATCAGGTTGCAAAGCAAAGACAGAAAGATAAAGAAGATAGTCAGACACCCTTCATAATTGATGGCAGTAACAACCTGCTCACCAGCTCAGAATACATCAAAGGCAGATGGAAGGAATATTTCCAGCAGCTTCTGAATGAAGAAAACCCCACAGAAGCTGTTCT